>NW_006922177.1:1335880-1367286 GCF_000298275.1 Orycteropus afer afer
TGATACCACCTCGGAAAACCAAGGAGGGGTCGCTATGAGTCCAGTCTGACTAGACGGCACATAACAGCAAAACAATGGGAGGTGAAATGGGGCTTGGAATCCTTTTGTACGTACAGGTTCCAGTTCTAGAACAAGTGACTCTTTGAAAATAATCTCACTCCAACAGCTTTAAAAAAACAATAGTACACAAACAAAATAGACACATGGCAATATGGGCATCAATACAACCTTAAAGTGTTGGTTTCAGAGGGCAGTCAACACATTTCAACAGAATTTTACTCAATGGCTATGTTTTTTAACTGATAAGAAGTAAGGCTAATTATTTAAACTCAAGAAAACCTAAAGATTAACTCAGTCTTCTTATGAAAGGACATCCCTGGGGGTATAAATGGTTAACACGCTTAGCTGCTAACCAAAAAATTTGGCAGTTTAAATCCACACAGAGGCAACAAAAAATCAGCCACTGGAAACTGTATGGCATAGTGCCTAAAGCATTTGACTGCTAACTAGGAGGCTGGTGGTTGAAACCCACCAACCACTCCTTGGAAGGAAGATTGGGTAATCTACTTCCATAGTGATACAACCTTGGAAACCCAAGGAGGTGTTGTTATGAGTTGGGATTGACTACACTGCAGTGAGTTTTTTTTTTTTTTTTTGAAACTGTATGGAGCACAATCCTACTCTGACACATATTAGGTAGACATGAGTCAATTGGACAGCAACTGGTTTTCTGCTTTCTTATGAAAAATAACATAAACATATGGAAACAGGACCAGAAAGGAACCAAAACAATATTAGGGAAAGTGATTGTAAGCAGTGATGTACTAACATTAAGGATAATGAAAATAACAGCTAACACAAGGTGTTGCAGTAGATATTTTACACCCACCAGCCACTCCTCAGAAGGAAAGTTGGGCAATCTGGTTCCATAGTGATACCACCTCGGAAACTCAAGAAGGGGTCACTATGAGTCGGGTCCAACTCGATGGCAGTGTGTTTGGTTTGGTTTTAGTTTGTGGGCAAAATACTGAATGATGAAGGGAGCATCAAAAGATAGAAGGAATACACAGAGTCACATTCAACCACTTCAGGAAATAGAATATGATCAAGAACTGATGGTTTTGAAGGCAGAAGTCTAAGCTGCACTGCAGGCATTGGCAAAGAACAAGTTTCCAGAAATTCATGGAATGCCGATTGAGATGTTTCAATAAATGATTGCAATACTGAAAGAATTCATCTATGCCAAGAAATCTGGAAGACAGATACCTAGCCAACCTACTAGAAGAGATTCATATTTGTGCCCATTTCACAGAATGTGGAAATTATCAAACAATATCATTAATATCACACATAAGTAAAATTTTGCTGAAGAAAATTAAAAAAAATGTTTGCATCCATACATTGACAAGGAACTGAAATAATTCAAGCTAGATTGAGGAAAATATGTCAGATGGCTGTTGACTAATCACACAGAATGCCAGTACAATGTTTACTTGTGTCTTATTTACAGGCAAAGGCATTCAGTCATATGGATCATAACAAATTATGGATAACATTACAAAGAATGGGAAATACAGAACACTTAATTGTGTTCATGTAAAACCTGTACATAGATCAAGAGGCAGTCATTCAAACAGGACAAGGGGATATGCATGGTTTAAAATCAGGAAAGGCATGTGTCAGGATTGAGTACTTTCACCATACTTATTCAATCTAGATGTTGAACAAATTATCTGAGAAGCTGGACTATATGAGAAGAACATGACATCAAGATTAGAGGAAGACTCATAAGTAACCTGTGATATGCAGATGACATTACTTACTGAAAGTGAAGAGGACTTGACTGATGAAGCACTTACTGATGAAGATCAAAGATTACAGCCTTCAGTATGGATTCCAACTCAACATCAAATAAACAAAAATCTTCACAATTGCACCAATAAGCAACATCATGATAAATGGAGAGAAAATTGAACTTGTCAGACATTTCATTTTACTTTGATCCACCATCAACACCCAAGGTTAGCAGCAGTGAAGAAATCAAACAATGTACTGCATTGGGGAAATTTGCTGCAAAAGACCTCTGTAAGGTGTTAAAAAACAAAAATGTTACTTTAAGGATTAAGGTGTGCTTGCCCCAAGTGGTGTAGTGCCTAAAACATTTGACTGCTATGCAGAAGGTTGGCAGTTCAAACCCACCAGCTACTCTGCAGAAGGGAGATGGGGCAATCTACTTCCACGAGGATACTGTCTTGGAAACCCAAGGAGGGGTTGCTAATGAGTTGGTATAGAGTAAATGGCAGTGAGTCTGGTTTTTGGCCTCAAGTCATGGTATTTTCAATTTCCTCACATGCATGTGTATATGTTACAGTGAATAGGGAAGACTAACAAAAAAATGATGCATTTGAATTATGGTGTTGGCAAAGAATACTGAATATACCACGGACTGCCAGAAGAACAAAAATTCTGTCTTGAAAGAGGTATATCCGGAATGCTCCTTAGAAGGGAGATGGTGAAACTTCATGTCATGTACTTTGGACAAGTTATCAGGAGGATCAGTGCCTGGAGAAGGACATCATGCTTAGAAAAGTAGAGAGTCAGCAAAAAAAAAAAAAAAAAAATCAAGACTGTCAATGAGATGGACTGACACAGTAGCTGCAGACTCAAACATAGCAATGATTGTGAGGATGGCACAAGGCTGGGCAGTGTTTTGTTCTGTTGTACATAAGGTTGCTATGAGTCAGAATCAACAGCACTAACAACAACAGTTTGTTATAACATTAAAAATATATTTTTTTAAGCCCAGCTTACATGTATCAATCAATATACCTATAAGGCTAAAATTCTATGCTACTTTTTGAACTGTCTAATCCATTCTGCTCAGAGCTCATTACTACCCAATTACAGTAACTCTTTAGATCACATAGTTTTCTCTGTATGCACTAAAAGCGTGTACTGTTGTTTTCGTCACTGCCAGTGTTTTTATGGTCACTGATTTTGTCAAATTTTCTATTGTTTTACAATATTGTGGTAACTAGTGTCTGAGAGGGACCTCTGGTGGCATAGTATCTAAGGCATTTGACTGCTAACCAGAAGGCTGGTGGTTCAAACCCACCAGCCACTCCTTGGAAGGAAGATAGGGAACAATGGCAGTGAATTAGGTTTTGGTTTAGTGTCTGAGAACCTAAATTTTTGATAAGGAAGTAGAAATCAAATGAAAAGAAGGAGAAAATAATAATAAAAAAAGCTCCCACTCAGTTACTAATAATATTATAACTTATAATTTAATTCAATGTAGAAAAACTTTACAAAATATGTTGTTGTTAGTATTCATATAACATAGGAAGCACTACATTTCCACAATGTACAACTATATCTTATATTCTATGATTAAAATTTATGATAAACATTACTAAGAATTCTGTATGGTGTGGTAAAGGAGGTAGTCCATGGAGGGAGTGACACCTTTAGTTACTGCAATGGGTGACACCAATTCTAGTAACACTATTGGCTGCACAGATAGCTGGGAGGGAGTGATCTTTCAAAGCCTCAGTCCATTTCACCGATACACAATGGAAGTTTTAAAATCCAGTGGCATTTTCCAAGGTTTAGAGCCAGGGTCTTAGCGAGGTCTTTCCTACCACACTGCTCTGTAGAAGTTTTTGGGCATATGAAAGAAATTTGATCACATGGAGTATTCCTGAATTATATAAATTAATGACAGGAAAATATGACCTCACAATCTTTTGGTAGTCCCTAGGTAACATAAACAGTTAAGCACTTGCCTATGAGCCAAAAGTTTGGCAGTTTGAGCTTATTAAGAAGTGCCTTGGAAGAAAGTCCTGGTGATTTGCTTCTGAAAAGTCACAGCCTTGAAAACCCTATGGAGCAGTGCTATTTTGCATACACGTGTTTGTCATGAATCAGAATTGACTCAGTGGCAATTAACAACAACTACTTTCCCCTGAAAGGTGGATGACATGACTGTTCCGCAGATAAGTAAAATGCATAAGGCAAAACTGATCCCTGAGTTCACCAGGTCTTAAGTGTCCTCCATTGATCATTGGCTTGGAAACATAGTTTTTACAGAGGTGAGAAATTTATTCTCTTGCCTTTGGATTTGCCAAATATAATCTTATTCCCACTTGAAAGCTATAAGAGAAAAGACATGACATACTTGCTATCTAAATACTGCTTAGACTTTATTACCTGGATGAGTCTTTCTACTAGCAATCTTGAATTATTTGAGTACATTTAACCTACATTAACCAGAACTAGAACAGCTCTGACCATTGGTTTGCAGAGGTGCAGAGTTCTTTGCTACTCATGAGAGAAGAGGATAAATCTTCATGCTGTTTTCTCCCAAAGAGTAGGCACTGTCACCCTTGAAAAGTCATGCTACAGAGAAAAGGTGGTTTGTGCATGTCCTGAAAATACCCCAAAGTGAGAGAAACTGAAGCAGCATCTCTGGACAAGGAATGAATGACGTGACTCCCAGTGTGGGGAGCAGGGAGCTGGTGAGGAGAAGAGAGGGTGATCTCCCTGGCCTCAGGACACTCAGCGTGACTGCAGGCCTCCCAGGGAGGACTCTGCAACCATACTAAGACCACCATCTTCATAGAAACCAACTTTGGTTGGTATTAATTATCTAGTTCTGCTATAACAGAAATATCACAAATGGATGGTGTTCTGTTTACCTAGTAATGCTCTGACAGGAATATATCACAAAAAGGATGACTTGAACAAACAGGAATTTATTCTTACAGTTTGGAGGGTTTAAGTCCAAGTTCAAAGTGCCAAGCTCTAGGGGCTGGGTAAAAGCCTCTCAACCTTGGCCTTCAGCTCTGCTTCTTGCTGCTGGCCGACTAAAGCTAGAGGCATCTCTCCACTCAGGCAGCTGATAGCTTCTGAGGCTGACAAACCCAAGGTCGACAAGTGAAAAGGCACAGTCCTCCTGCTGTTACCAAACCACATGTTAGGCCATTAATTCAAATCCATTCAAAGTCCCAAGGTTGGCAGAGCACAGCAGGCTGCTGAACAACGACACAGCTACACACAGGGTCCAAGCGTGCCATAAGCTAGAGAGAATTCCCCAAGGCTTCTCCTTATATACAGGAAGCAGACCACATCCCTATGGCAGCTACTCAGCTGCTCAGAGTAGATTCCACCATGGAGGTGATTACCAGTCTCATCATGGGGAATACTACATCCAGCTGCCCAGCCACTCAACAAGGCCCAACCAAGTTGTCACACAAACTTAACCACCACAGATGGCTTTAACAAACAGGAATATTTTCTGTCACACTTTAGGGGGCCATAAGTCCAAATTGGTGTGCTGCAGCTCAGGCTTTCTGGGGAGGCTTTATTTTAAGATCAGGCTCCTGGGAAGATAGGCAGGCATGCAGTGGCTCAGACCTTCTGAGGCAGCATTATTTAAGGCCAGATCCCAGGCAGGTAAGAACAGGTGGGTAAGTGAGCAGAGCAGTTTGAAAAACTAAGGGAGATGAACTTGTCTGTCATTTTGTTGTCCTGTGGCGACTTGTGTGTTGTTGTGAGGCTGGAGGCTATGCCACCAGTGTTGCAAAAGCCAGCAGGATTACCCATGATGGACAGGTTTCAGCAGAGTTTCCAGACTAAGACAGACTCAGAAGAAAGAAGAGGCCATTCACTTCTCAAAGAATTCGCCAGTGAAAACCTTATGAATAGCAGTGAAATATAATCTATTACTGGAAAATTTTATAAATAGAGCTGAAACATTGTCCAATATAGTGCCAGAAGATAAGCCCATCAGGTTGGAAGGCAGTCAAAATATGACTGGGGAAGAGACAACTTCTCAAAGTAGAGATGACCTTGATGATATAGATGGAATAAAGCTTTCAGGACCTCTATTGCTGACGTGGCACAACTCAAAATGAATAGAAACAGCTGCAAACATCCATTAGTAATCAGAACATGGAATGTACAAAGTATAAATCTAGGAAAATTGGAAGTTGTCAAAAATAAAATGGAATGCGTGAAGATCAAAATCTTAGGCATTAGTGAACTGAAATGGACTGGTTTTGGCTATTTTGATCAGATGGTCATATGATCTACCATGTCAAGAATGACAAAATGAAGAGCAATGGTGTGGCATTCATTGTCACAATGACTGTTTTAAGAGCTGTCCTGAAGTACAATGTTGTCAGTGACAGGATAACATCCATATGCCTACAAGGAAGAGCAGTTAATACTACTATTATTCAAAACTATGCACCAAGCACCAAAGCCAAAGATGAGGAAATTGAAGATTTCTACCAAATTCTGCAGTCTGAAATTGACCAAACATGCAATTGAGATGTGTTGATTATCACTGGTGACTGGAATGCAAAATTTGGAAACAAAGAAGAGTCACTAGTAGTTGGAAAATATGGCCTTAGTAATGAAAATAACACTAGGGATCACATAATAGAATTTTATAAGACCAACAATGACTTATTCATTGTAAATACCTTTTTTCAACAACATAAATGACAGCTGTACTAGGGGACTTCACTGGATGGAATGCATAGCAATCAGATTGACTACATCTGTCCCAAGAGGTGAGGAAAAGTTCAATATCTTCAGCCAAAACAAGGCCAGGAGCTGATTGTGGAACTGACCATCAACTGCTCATATGCAAGTTCAACTTGAAACAAGTCCATGAAAGGCAAAATATTACCTTGATAATACCCCTCCTGAATTTAGAGACCATTTAAAGAATGGATTTGATGCATTGAACACCAATGATCACAAACCAGATGAATTGTGGGATGACATCAAGAATATTAACCATGAAGAAAGCAAGAGGTCATTAAAAAGACAAGAAAGGAAGAAAAGAACAAAAGTGATCTCAGAAGGCACTCTGAAACTTGCCCTTGAATGGAGAGCAGCTAAAGCAAATGGAAGAATCAATAGGTTAAAAGAGCTGAACAGAAGATTTCAAAGAGCAGCTTGAGAAGACAAAGCCAACTATTATAATGAAATGTGCAAAGAACTGGAGTTAGAAAACCAAAAAGGAAGAATATGCTTGGGATTTCTCAACTGAAGGAACTGAAGAAAAAAGTTAAGCCTTGAGTTGCAATATTGATAGATTCT
Organism: Orycteropus afer afer; assembly: GCF_000298275.1. Classification (NCBI taxonomy): domain Eukaryota; kingdom Metazoa; phylum Chordata; class Mammalia; order Tubulidentata; family Orycteropodidae; genus Orycteropus; species Orycteropus afer. The sequence goes on from NW_006922177.1 coordinate 1,342,994, forward strand.
ATGGGCAAATTATTGAATGATGCAGGAAACATCACAAAAACATGGAAGGAATACACAGAGTCACTGTAGCAAAAAGGACTGGCCAGTGTTCACCCATTTCAGGAGGTAGCATATGATCAAGAATCAATGGTATTGAAGAAAAAAGTCGAGGCTGCACTGAAGGAATTGGTGAAGAACAAGACTCCAGGAATTGACAGAATACCCACTGAGATGTTTCAGCAAATGGATGATGTGCTGGAGGCACTCATTAGGCTATGCCAAGAGATTTGGAAGACAGCTACCTGGCCAACTGAGTGTAAGAGATCCATATTTATACCAAAGAAAGGTGATCCCACAGAATTTGGAAATTATAGAACATTATCATTAATATCACAAGCAAGTAAAATCTTACTGAAGATAATTCAAAAATGGTTGTAGTAGTATATTGACAGAACTTCCAGAAATGCAAGCTGGAGTCAGAAGAGGATGCTGATGTCAGATGGATCTTGGCTGAAAGCAAAGAATTCCAGAAAGATGCTTATTTATGTTTTATTGACTATGCAAAATCATTTGATTGTGTGGATCATAACAAATTATGGATCATATTGAGAAGAATGGGAATTCCGGAAGAGTTGATTGTACTCATGAGGAATCTGTACCTAGATCAGGAGGCTGTCATTGGAATAGAACAAGGGGATACTGTATGGTTTAAAACCTGGAAGGGGATGTGTCAGGGTTATATCCTTTCACCATAGTTATTCAGTTTGTATGCTGAGCAAATAATCCAAAAACCTGGATTATAAGAAGAAGAACGTGGCATCAGGATTGGAGGATGACTCATAAACAACCTGCGATACACAGATGATACAACTTTGCTTGCTGAAAGTGAGGATGACTTGAAGCACTTACTGATGAAGATTAAAGGCTACATGTCTGCATTATGGATAGCACCTCAACATAAAGAAAACAAAATTCTGTGCAACTGGTCCAATGAACAGATTCATGATGGGTGGAGAAAAGATTGAAGTTGTCAAGCAGTTCACATTACTTGGTTCTACAATCAAAAACCAAACTAACTGCCATTGGGTCAATTCTGACTCATAGCAACCCTCAAAGTGCTGCTTTTCTGAAAGAGATATTGTAAGTGGATGGCTTTAACAAAAAGGAATTCTCTCAAACAGTCTCTAACAGGCTTTTCCTCACAGTTTAGGAGGCTAGAAGTCTGAATTCAAGATGTGAATTCTAGGGGAAGACTTTCTATTTTTTTCTCTTAGGAAAAGTCCTTGTCTTCTTTAAACATCCATGGGCCTGGCATTCCTTGGTGTTCTTCATGTCTTGGCATCAATCTTCCTCTGGTTTCTAAGAGGTTTTCAGTGCAGGAACACTGGGTCCAAAGGATACACTCCTTTCCTGATCCTTTTTCTTGGTGATTGTGAGGTCCCTATTTCTCTGCTTGCTTTTCTCTCCTTTATCTCTTGTAGGATAAAAAGTAGGTGCTCTGGTGGTATAGTGGTTAAGGCATTTGGCTGCTAACCAGAAGGTCAGTGGTTCAAACCCAGCAGTTGCTCCATGGTAGAATGATGAGGGAATTTGATTCTGTAAAGATTTACAGCCTTGGAAACCCAATGGGGATAACTATGAGTTAGAATTGACTTGCCTGGAGTGAATTTGGTCTTGGTTTTGGAGGTTAAAAGTGTTTCAGGCCACATCCTGGGGACCTCCCCTTACATTGAGTCAGAATTATGACTTGAGCAAGGATATTGCATTTCACCCTGATTCCCTCATATCTGATTGACTGATCACATCAGATCACATCATAGGGAATGACTTCATCATTGTGTAACTGCCAAACTACATCACCACATTACTGCCAAACCATTTAGAGGGGTCCCCAACAAGGTGACACATATAATTTGGGACACAATTCAAACCATAACACCAGCCTATGATCAGGAGGAATCACTGAACATAAATACAGCAGGAGATATATTAAAAGGAGATATATCCAAACTATGAAGGGAAAGTTCCTTCTGGATAGCTGCTGGAGAAAGGTTGTGATAGGGGATATCCACTCTCCACTTGGCCAAAATGGGCCTTCCACACGAGGTCATGGATGTCCCTACAGTCTTCTTCCTCACATGGCCATATTTTTTTTTGAAGGGGTGGAAGGGCCTGTGATCCATAGAACCTAACAGATGGTTTGGGGAGCCTGTGGTTAGAGTCTGAATCTTGATGGGAAATGATGAGGAGATGGTGGCAGGCAGTGAGTGTGGTCCCACAGAAATCAGGGCATAGGCCATGCGCGGTGCTGTCATTCTAAATTCCTGTGCTCATCTATGCCTGTGATTACTGAAGACACTGTGAAGGCTACAACTCAATTGTTTACAGGTCTGCTGCTGGCACACTTTAGAGTGCAGATGCCCTGCATGGACATATGCCAGAAGGGCAGGTGAGCTTACTCCTCAGCCAACCCAGGACTTCTTGGCACCTTAACTCCCAGTGAGGACTGGGGCCTTGTATGTATGGGACTCTCTCAGGCTCCATTTAGTTGAAAGCAGACATGGCCATTGGAAATTAGACATCTGGATGCCCTGTGTGCATCAGTCTTAAGAGGATATCCTTGGGCGTATTAATAGTTTGAGTTCTTCATAAGAGAAGCTGTATAAAATATTAAACAATAATGGACAAATGTCCTATAAAATCATTCAATGAAATTTATAAACAATATGATTTTATGCAAATATCTTTGCATTTTGAAATGACTTCACATTCTTTCAGCCTCCACCAGTGGTCTTTGAGCTCATCTTTTTGCCTGCCCTGGTGTTCTGGTTACCTACTGCTGCTCTGACAAGAATATACAACAAATGGGATGGACTTAACAAACAGGAGTTTATTCTTACCATTTGGAGGCTTTAAGTCCAAGTTCAAAGTGCCAGGCTCTAGGGGCTGGGTGAAAGCCCCTCAGCCTTGGGCTTCAGCTCTGCTTCCAGCTCCTGGCCCACTGAAGCTAGAGGCTTTTATTCACTTAGACAGCTGCTGGCTGCTGAGGCTGCCAAGCCCAAGGTTGACAAGTAAAAAGGCACAGTCCTGATGCTACCAAACCACACAGCAGGCCATTAATTCAAGTCCATTGTAAGTCCCCAGGTCAGCAGAACATGATAGGCTGCAGAACAATGACTCAGCTACATGCAGGTTCCAGGCGTGTCATAAGTTCGAGACTATCCCCAAAGCTTCTCCTTATACACAGGAAGCAGACCACATTCCCTAAGGCAGCTACTCGGCTGCTCACAGTAGATTCCCCCATGGAGTTGATTACCAGTCTCATCATAGGGAATACTACTTCCAGCTGCCCAGCCACTCAACCAGGCCCAGCCAAGTTGACACACAAACTGAACTACCACACCTGGCATGCCAACCTAAAACAAGCTCAGGACTACTCAGACAGCTTCTGGGCCTGGAGTCTCTGTGAGCTGAGTCCCTACCACAAGCATTGGCTGACTAGGTGGTCAGGATGACACCACCAGTCATCAAAAAACCTTTTCCACATTAATTTATTGTGTAAATTTTAGCTCCCTCAAGCTCTGACTGAGAGTTTTCAACCAGAGGCTCTGGTATCCTACTGATATCATTACTTTCTTTTTAGTCCCCCAAAATAACATTTATTTGGAAAGACACTGAGGAAGGAAACATAAGACTCAATGGATGTAGATACCAAATTCACATTCTTTCAGCCTTCACCAGTGGTCTTTGTCATGCCAAAAATTTTGGACATTTCTTTGGAAAGTCTTGGTTTTAGCTTTGTAAAGAAGTCTTTTTCTCATAAGCTATTTTGATTTCTTTCTTTCCTTTCTTTTTTTTTTTTTTTTTTGTGTGTGTAAAGTAGAGTTTTACTTCCAGGAAACAGTGCATTGGTTGGAGGTGGGTATTAAAAAAAAAAAAAAAATCAAAGTAGATCTAATTTGTTCAAGAGACTGGTGGAGATGGGAGATCAGCCAGAAGTGAAGTGGAAAAGTTCCCTGGTATTTGCTTATCATCTTGCTGCAACCAGAAAACCACATGTGTTTTTGCATTGTAAATGCTAATCATTGATTCTCCTGTCAAAGTTCGCTCAGCAATAAGCTTCTCCTCAGACCTCGTTGAAAGAAGACTCCGTAAACCTCTGCAGTTTTAATGTTGAAAGTAATGCCAAACATTGAAACATTATTTTCATTTTCTTCTTAGTCATTTAATTTTGTCACACATGTAATGTCACTAAGTAGATGTCATCTTCTTGCCTGTAAAAATCACTAAGAAATTGATGAATAAGTTTGTGTGACAACTGCCCATTGTTGCTGAAGCTGCCCAGGTGGTGCACTTCCAGTCTTCCACATTGAGTGTGATTAGGAAAGGATATTATAGAGTTCATGATCAAAGGGACCTCAGCTTTGGTGCTGGTTATATCACACTGTGTCAAGCAAGTAGCTCCATGATCTGTGTGCCTCAGGACCTCAATGTGACAAGTGGAGCCATCATCAGAATCCAGAATGGAGATAGAACCATCCTTTGAGGAGGTCACTGGAAGCTCTGTATTTTGAACATACCGAAGGCCCTGGAGTCTTACTTGAACAGACTAATCTTTGAGAAGTCTGACTCTTTCTTCCAGAAGTGGGTGGTCATAGGAGATCCCTGGCAGAATTCAGACACTGCACTTGGATCTTCAATGAGCAGAGACATTGTGGATTTTGAGGCTCAGGCAGGCCCAGGTGATTGTGGCCTCCCCAGCTCTGGGCTGCCCACTGTCTGGGAGGCTCATTGCTTTTCTTTTAATCCTATTACTTTATTGTGTGCATTGATTACATTGTTCTGAGAAGGAATTTATGACTTTTCAAAGGGGTAAGAGTGGCTATGAACACAAAGAAAGATGAGGATTTGAGTGACCTCCATGTCCCAGGGTGCTGAGGAGCTTCTGTCATGTAGGCGCCTGTGACCTCGTGGCCTCTGATCTCTCTCACACAGCTGCCTGGTCTTCTGAGGGTCACCTGTGACAAGGAACTTCAGCTGCACCTTTAATATGAGCTTCCCAAAGGTTCACAGGCTCTCACGGGACAGCACAGGGAGCAATTAACAGCCACCCTGCCTGCCCTGTGGTCACTTCCCCACTCTTGGCCTTCACACCCCAGTACCCTCCTGTCTCAGGGAAGCCAAGGCCTGACTCAACCACCAGAGAGGAGGATATGGCCCCCTACCATCTAGGCTCATTTTCTCATCTCTTGCCCCAAGATTTTGCTATTCCTATGATGACAGAGACAAATGTTTTTTCTGGTCAAGGGAAACCATTTCCATCCGCAGAAGCCTTTGATCTTAATAACCAATTGTATGATATAATCTGTTGTCATCTTTTTCAGAGTGTGAGAGCTTCAGCCTTAAAGAATGTCTAGGAGGGACCAAAAAACAGAGGTGAAGCCTTCAAGAGGCAGGCTTTGTCTTCACCAAGAGCTCACAGATCTGTAGCCCAGTCTCACCCACTGCTATGTTGCATGCAGAAGATGAAACAGTATTGTTTTTCCTTTAATATTTTCCACATGGAAAGGGAGGACACAGATGTAGGATATAGGATACTTGTTCAGAAGAAAAGAGCCAGGGAAACAAAATATTGATTGACTTTGTGATAACATTGGAGATTTGAGTTTAGCTTGTCTATGAATTTAAGGTATCAACCCCATGGGAAATAATGGGCACAGCCTTTCTCCAGAGCCAAACCCTGTATAAGTGGCTCCACTGGATTGCTGGAGTATTTGGTGTGAGGATAGGGGGCAGCTTTGCTAGCAGGTGTTTACAAAATTAGACTTACACGCAAGAACCTAAACTCATTGCCATCCAGTTGATTCCAACTCATAATTACCCTATAGGACAGAGTAGAACTGCCCCATAGTGTTTCCAGATTGCCACATCTTTCTAACATACACAGGCTGGTGGTTTCGAACCACAGACCTTTTGTTTAGCAGTTAACCTCTTAACTACTGAGCCACCAAAGCTCATTAAAAGTAGATGTAATATTAATATATTTGAATTAGTCTATTTTACATTTGTATATCTATAAATGAGGCCACCATTTTGTGCACCATTTTGTGCAGAAGTTAAGAGCTTGTTGTGGAGCCAGCAAGAGTTAGTTAGAATTCTTCTATATTATTTATTAGGTGAAGGACATTAGACAGATTACTCAGACTCAGTTTCCTTACCTGTAAAGTAAAGATTATAACAGAACTTTCCTCCAAAATCAATTCTGTTCTGACACTAACTGCAATGAAGCTCTTATTTTGATCTCAACTTCCTAGATTTAGATCAGATCTCATAGGTTAAAGGGCACAGTTTGTCTAAGACTTCAGACACCAACCACAAACTTGGGTGTCCCTGAGACACTTGTACTCCCGACAAACTGGCTACAAATTTTGGGGTTTCACTACTCCTTTGAGTTCAGTAATTCACTAGAAAGATCCATGGAATTCAGGAGAGTGTTATACATACAATTGTGTCATTGTAAAAAGACATAAATGAAGATACATTTAGGGTGAGGTGTCGGAGGATCACCACTGTAGAGTTTCCATGTCCCCAGGTAAACCTCTCATGCATGTATGTCTATCACCAAATAGGAGGTTACCTGAGGTTCTGTGTTCAGAGCCTTTATTGGGGTTCCACTATGTAAAAGGAGCTCTGATGGTATAGAGGTTAAGGCATTTGGCTGTTAAACAAATGAATGGTGGTTTGAACCCATCAGCTTCTCTGCACTTTTGTGTTCAGAGCCTTTACTAGAGTTCCATTGTGCAGGCAAGACTGATTGATTGATGGCCCATGTGGTTGAACTCAACTTCCAGCTCCATGCCCCTTCCTGGAAATTGGGCTGATGTTATGTGGTCTTTCTGGCTACAGTGGATCTTTTCGAAGCCTCCATCTTGAGTCACCTCATTAGTATAAACTCTCCAATGTGACTCAAGGCCCTCATGAGTAAGAAAGACACTCCAATCACAGGGGAAATCCCAAGCATTTAGAGTTTACCTGATAGGAAGCTGGGACAAAGACCAAATTTCTTGGGTAAAATAATCCTTCACTCTTCACTTTCCTTCCTGTTAGAAATTTGTGTGGTCACCATTTATAAGAATCAAGTCAAAGGAAACTAACAACAACAACAAAAGAGACAATTTATATAAAGCTTAGTGTGATACCTGGATCAAGTAAATGTTCAATAAATGTCAGATGCTTTTGCTGTTATTGATGCTGTTGTTGTAATATACTTCCCTTGATAGTCATTATAACACAATTTAATTGCATAGCAGTAGTGGTAGAGGGAGTGCATTCACAGATTAATTTGTCTGAATATTCCACAGACTAAGCCTAATACAGTCAGAAAGAGAAAACCAAACTTTCTCTTAATAATTACATTTAGCCTGATGCAAAACTGGAAAGTGAGTTATGAAATTGATATATAAATTGAAGCATGGGAAGATTAAAAAGAAAGTTCTTAATATTTAAGATTTGTTGTAAGAAAATATTATTAAGCTTAGGATAAAGAAATGGTAAGTAATGTCGTGTCATTTCCTCCAGAAGTCTTCAACCTGAGATTAAAGAATGGATGACACTAAGAGGAATTGCCTCACTTTACTGGATCAGTCCCTACCCTCTGTGCTTCCAGCCATATTCATTTGCTCATGGACAAGTACTTCCTATCTTCCTTGCAGTTTCAGAGACTGGAGAGGTGGCTACTGACCTTGTGACCTTGTTAGAATGGGTGTCATCCTCTCAGTCTTCAGTGAATGAGTGGATGTCCTACTCTGTCTCTTGGAGGGGCAGCCAAGTCTGAGATTTTGGTTTGTTATTGTTAACTGCTGTCAAGTCAGCTCTGACTCATGGTGACCCCATGTACAAAAGAATTAAATGTTGCACAGTTTTGTGCCATCTGTATAATCATTGGTATTCTCAATTCCATTGTTGCAGCCACTATGTATTTTGTATGCCTTCTAACCTAGGGGGCTCATCCTCCAGCACTAAACTGAAGGATATTCTGTTGTGATCCATAGGGTTTTCATTGGCTAATATTTAAAAATTGATTGCTAAGCTTTCTTCCTTCTCTTAGTTTGGAAGCTCTGTTGGAATCTGTTTACCAAGGGTGAAATATTTGAAATATCAGTGGCATGGCTTCCATTATCACAGCAATATGTAATCAACTAGTACAACAATCGGTGGTGGGGAATTTTGATGAAAACAACCTTTTATGGAAAATTTGGAAATGTACTTCTTTCTCTTTTTCTCAACCCTTGGACCTGGAGCTGCTATCAGTTGTGCAGGCCTATGATGGAAGCATTTTTTCACTCAGCATTGTCAATCCTGTGCATTCCTTGACTTTCTCCTTGGCATGAGGTTTTCCTGTGAGGCTCTTTGTTGCCCCATGCAAACAGACTCCTGACAGCTGCCTTGTTCCCCTGCATGTCTGGATCCTGGTGGTGAGTGCAGAATAGGTCCAATTTGGTACCCTATTAAACATACAGATACTTGAGAAATTGTTTTAAGTGCTTCAAGCACTGCCTTAACAGTTACTCCTAGCCCTGACAACTCAAATCACAGCTTGACTCACTCACTCAAAGGACCAGGGTGTGATTTCCTCCAGGTAGCTCTTGGCCATTTGGCAGAAGTAGGCTACTGTTTTGGTCACCTGTACTGTATAACAAACCAGTCCAGAAATTAGTAAGACACACAGGCATTTCTTTGCTCACAAGCATCCAGCTTCAGGTTATTTGGAACATGAGGTGGCTGAGTTATCCAGGAGAGTGCATTCACTTGGGTGGCTAACTGGGCTGGAATATACTTGGTGCCTCTCTCTCTCTCTTTTTAAATTGTGATTTGGATGGAAGTTTACAGAGAAAATTCATTTTCCATTCAACAGTTCATATACATTTTATTTAATGACATTGACTGCAATCCCCATAATTTAGTAGCTTTCTTCCTACATTCTCCTTTGCTTACCTTTTCACTGAGTCCTTCTTTCCTAAGTATCCCTGCCTTCTGAGCTACCTCCCTGTGCAAATGCTGCCCTTCTGATCTCCCATGGTTTATTGTTGGAGGGAGTGTATTTACATGGTGTAATTGCTCATTTTGTTGGCCTGTCTATTGTTTGGATAAAAGCCACAGAAATGAGTTCACAGGGGTGAGTTCAATTCCAGGCCTAAAGGATGACTAGGGGCAATAAGAGGTTTCACCAGTCTCCATGAGACCAACAAGTCTAGTCTTTTTTACAGTTTTGAGTTTTATTATGGGAGCTCTGGTGGTGTAGTGCCTAAGGCATTTGACTGCTAACCAGAAGACTGGCAGTTCAAACTCACCAGCCACTCCTTGGGAAGAAGATTATGTAATTTACTTCCGTAGTGATACCGCCTCAGAAACGCAAGGAGGGGTCACTATGAGTTGGATCACACTCGATGGTACTGAGTTGAATTTTCTTACACATTGTTTTCCCAATCTATCCAGGATCTCCCATTCTGATTCCATTCTGAGTGGTAGCTGGGTATCATCTAGTTCTGCTATTCTCAGGGTTATGTAGGCCGAGGTTCATATGGTCCACTAATCCCTTGGACTAATTGTTTCCATACGTCTTTGATTTTCTTCATTTTTCTTTGCTCTGGATGCTAGGTGCCTCTCTTACTGCTCATGCCCAGCCTGAGCACTGATGTGATAGCTTGTTGGCACAGGGCAGACACTATGCCAGCACCCAAGCTGGCTGAGCTCTTGGGAAGTAGGGCTAGCTCTGCTTCCTGATGGGAGGAGCAGCATTTGTGCACATAGGACATCTCAGCATCCTTAAAGTGAAATTCAAAACCAGTACGGCCAATCTGCTGTGGGGTCACACTGGAGGGGGAGATCAGGGATTGATGGTGGTCAAGAGAGTAAAGACTTGGGTCCTTTCTTCCAAAGAAAATTGATAAGCAGAATTTAGAACTTCATCTGTTATCATCATAACCAGACCCATTTTTGTCAAGTCAATTTCAACTAATAGTGACTGTTTAGGATGGAGTAGGGTTTCATAGGGTTTCCAAAACTGTGAATCTTTATAGAAGCAGACTGTCACATCTTTCTCCTGTGAAGAAGCTGGTTAGCAGAAGACCACTTTAATCACTGTGCAAATAGGGTCCCTAATAGGTTATCATGTTGTTATTGTTGTTAGGTGCCTTTGAGTCAGTTCTAACTGATGGAGACCCTGTGAGTAATAAAAGGAAACCCTGCCAAGTCCTGCGCCATCCTCACAGTCATTGCTATACTCTAGTCCATTGTTGCAGTCATTGTGTCAGTCCATGTCATTGAGGGTTTTCCTCTTTTCTCCTGATTCTCTACTTTTCCAAGCATGATGCTTTTCTCTAGGGACTGGTCTCCCCTGATAACATGTACAAAGTATTTGAGACAAAGTCTCACCATCCTCCCTTCTAAGGAATATTCTGGCTGTACTTCTTCCAAGATAGATTTGTTCATTCTTTTGGTAGTCCATGGTATATTCAATATTCTTCACCAACACCATAATTCAAATGCATCAATTCTTCTTTGGTCTTCTTTTTTCATTGTCCAGCTTTCACACGCCTAGGAGCGAATTGAAAATACATGGCTTAGGTCAGGAGCAATTTATTTCTCAAAGTGATATCTTTGCTTTCTAACATCTTAAACAGGTTTTTTTGCAGCACATTTGTCCAAAGTAATACTTCATTTGATCTCTTGATTGCTGCTTCCATGGGTGTTGATTATGGATCCAAGTAAAATTAAATTCTTGACAACTTCAAGCTTTTCTCCATTTATCATAATGTTGCTTATTGGTATAGATGTGAGGATTTGTGTTTACTTTATTCTGAAGTATATTCCACACTGAAGGCTGTCGTCTTTGTCCTTCATCACTAAGTCCTTCAAGTTCTCTTCACTTTCAGTGAGCAAGGTTGATTATCATAGGGAAGTATAAATTCATTTTAGACAACAAGAAGAGTCAAGTGGGAGAAATTTCAGGCTGAAATAAGCTGTGCATCTGGGTTTTTATCAGCAATGCCTATAGCCTACCAGGGCTAATACCTGGGGTCGGTCAGATGTCTGTGGTGCTGCAGTAGCATAATGCCCCTGATCAATGCACATCACCAGGTAACACCCAGAGCACTACCCTATGAATGTGGATAGTGTAGCCCAGACCCATAGGATGACAAAATAGGAAGGGAATGAGTGGAGGCTAGAAAAGGGATTATGTATGAAAGTTTCTTATTTGAATGAATATCTTCTGTAAAGTATCAGAAAGTTTTGTTTGTTTTTGTTAAGTGTCATTAAGTTGTTTTTGACTCATAGTGATCCTATGTAGAACAGAATGAAACACTTTCTAATCATGAGCCTTCCTCAGAATCATTGCCATGCTTGAGCTCATTGTCTTAGCCACTGTGCCAATCCATCTCCTTGAGGGTCTTCCCGTTTTTCACTGACCCTCTACCTAGCATGATATACTTCTTCAGGGATTGGTCTCTTCTGACAACATTATCAAAGTATGAGGGATAAAATCTGGCTATTCTTGCTTCTAAGGAGCATTCTGTCTATACATCCTCCAACACAGATTTTTCATTCTCCTAGCAGTCCATGCTACGTTTAATATTCTTTGCCAACACCACGACTCAAATGCATCCATTCTTCTTCAGTCTTCCTTATTCATTGTCCAGATGTCACATGCACATGAGGGTCTTGAAAAGACCATGATTTGGGTCAGGTGCACTGTGGTGGTTAAGGTTGTGTGTCAATTTGTCTGGGCCATGGTTTTGAGTGGCTGGGAAGCTGGATGTAGTTACTCCCCATGATGAGACTGGTAATTACCTCCATAGTGGAATCTGCTGTGACCAGCTAAGTAGCAGCCTTCAGAGTACGGCATACTTCCAGTATATAAGAAGAAGCTTTGAGGCAGTTCTCTAGCTTTTTGGTATGTTTGGATCCTCCATTTAGCTGAGTCTTCACCCAATGGCCTGCCATGTTGTCTGCTGATTTGAGGATTGTTCGTGGACTTGAATCAGAAGCCTGCTGTGTGCCTGTTGATGTTGGGACTAAGCCATTTTATCTGTCGATCTTGGGTTCATCAGCCACAGCATCCAGGAGCTGCATGAGTCAGAAAAGGCCTCCAGCTCTAGTGGGCCTGGAACAGGAGGCAGAGCTGAAGACCAAGGTCAAGAGGCCTTCACCTAGGCACTAGAGCTGGCATTTTGAACTTGGACTTCTAGCCTCCTAAACTGTAAGAGAATAAATCCTTATTTGTTAAAGCCATCCACTTGTGGTATGTCTCTTATTCCAGCACTAGAGAACCAAGATATGCACATTAGTCCTCAAAGTGACAGCTTTGCTCTTTAACATTTTAAGAAGGCCTTTTGTAGCAGATTTGCCCAATGAGTTATATTGTTTGATGTCTTGACTGCTGTTTCCATGGGTGGTGTTGTTGCTGTTGTTAGGTGCTGTCGAGTCCTGTCTGACTCATAGCTACCCTGTGCACAGCAGAAGGAAACACTGCCCAATCCCACACCAGCCCCATGATCCTTGCTATAGTTGAGCCCATTGTCACAGCCACTGTGTCAATCCATCCTGTTGAGGGCCTTCCCCTCTTTTGTCAACCCTCCACCTTACCAAGCATGACATCCTTCTCCAGGGAATGGTCCCTTCTGACATGACCAAAGTAAGTGAGACGAAGTCTGGCTATTCTTGCTTCCAAGGAGAATTTCAGCTGCACTTCCTCCAGGACAAATTTGTTAGTTCTTTTAGCAGCCCATGGTACTTTCAGCAGGAGCTCTGGTGGCACAGTGCCTAAGGCATTTGACTGCTAACCAGAAGGGTGGCAGTTTAAACCCACTAGCCACTCCTCAGAAGGAAGATTGAGCAATCTACTTCTGTAGTGATACCACCTCGGAAACCCAGGGGCGGGGGTCAATATGAGTAGGATCTGATTCATTGGCAGTGAGTTTTGTTTTGTTTTTGGTACTTTCAGCATTATTTGCCAGCACCACAACTCAAAAGCACCAATTCTTCTTCAGTCTTCTTTATTCATTGTCCAGCTCTCACATGTCTACAAGGTGACTGAAAATATCATGACCTGTGTCAGGTGCATGTTAGTCCTCAAGGAGGAATCCTTGCTCCTCCGTACTTGAAAGTTGTCCCTTGCAGCCAACTTGACTAGTGCTATATGTTGTCTAATGTCCTGACTGCTGCTTCTATTGCTATTGATTGCAGAATCAAGCAATGTGAAGTCTTTGACAACTTCAATCTTTTCTCCATTTATCGTATGGCTGCTTATAGATCTAGTTGTGAGGATTTTTGTTTTCTTTATATTGAGATGTAATCCATACTGCAGACTGTATTCTTCAGTCTTCATCAGTAAGTGCCTCAAGCCATCCTCACTTTCAGCAAGCAAAGTTGTGTTATCAGTGTATCACAGTTTGTTTATGATTCTTCCTCCAATCCTGATGCCATGTCCTTCTTCATGTAGTCCAGCTTCTTAGATTATTTGCTCAGCATACTGATTGAATAAGTATGGTGAAAAGATACAACCCTGACCCACTCACTTCTTGATTTTAAACCATGCAGTTCCCCTTGTTTTGTTAAAACAATAGCCGACTGGTCAACGTACAGGTTCTTCATGAGCACAATCAAGTGTTCTGGCATTCCCATTCTTTTCAATGTCATCCACAATTTGTTATGATCCACATAATCAAATGATTTTGCATAGTCAATAAAACACAAGAACATCTATCTAGTATTCTTTGCCTTGAGCCAAGATCCATCTGACATCAGCTATGATATCCCTTGTTCCATGTCCTCTTCTGAATCCGGCTTGCACCTCTGGAAGTTCTCTGTCAATATACTGTTGCAACTGTTTTTGAATTATTTTCATTAAGATCTTACTTGTGTGCACTATAAATGATATTGTTCAATAATTTCCACATTCTGTGGGATCATCTTTCTTTGGAATTGGTACCAATATGGATCTCTTCCAGTCAGTTGTCCAAGTAGTTGTCTTCCAAATCTCTTGGTATAAGCAAGTGAGTGCTTCCAGCAAGGCATCCCTTTGTTGAAACATCTCAATGGCTATTCCATCAATTCCTGGAGCCTTGTTCCTTGCCAATTCCTTCAGTGCAGCTTTGACTTCTTTCTTCAGTCCCATTGGTTCTTGATCATATGCCAACTCTTGAAATGGATGAAAATCTACCAGTTTTTTTTTGGTACAGTGACTCTGTATTCCTTCCATCTGCTTTTGATATTCCTGCATCATTCAATATTCTGCCCATAAAATCTTTCAATATTACAACTCAAGCCTTAAATTTTTTTCCTCAATTCTTTCAGCTTGAGGAATGCTGAACATGTTCTTCCCTTTTGGTTTTCTAACTCCAGGTCTTTGCACATTTAATTATAGTATTTGGCTTTGTCTGCTCAAGTTGCTCTTTGAAATCTTCTGTTCAGCTGTTTTATCTTGTCATTTCTTCCATTTGCTTTAGCTACTCTCCGCTCAAGGGCAAGTTTCAGTCTCTTCTGTCATCCATTTTGGTCTTTTCCTCTTTCTTTTTAGTGACCTTTTGCTTTCTTTATGGATGATGTTCGTGATATCATCCCACAGTTCTTCTGGTTTTCAGTCATTGGTGTTCAATGCATCAAATCTATTCTTTAGATGATCTCTAAATTCAGGAGGGATATATTCAAGATCATATTTTGCTCTTGTGGACTTGTTTTAATTGTCTTTAACTTCAAGTGCAATTTGCATATGAGCAGTTGATGGTCTTTTTCACAATCAGCTCCTGGTCTGGTTTTGGCTGATTACATTGAGCTTCTCTATCACCTCTTGCCACAGATATACTCAATCTGATTCCTGTGTATTCCATCTGGTGAAGTCCACATGTATAGCGCTGTTTGTATTGTTGACAAAAGGTATTTGCAATGAATAAGTCATTGGTCTTGCAAAATTCTATCATGCAATTTCCAGCAGCATTTCTGTCACCAAGGCTACATTTTCCAACTACCAGTGATTTTTCTTTGTTTCCAACTTTTGCATCCCAGTCACCAATGATAATTAACACATTCTGATTGCATGTGCGGTCAGTTTGACACTGTAGAAGCTAATAAAAATCCTCAATTTCTTCATCTTTGGCTTTAGTGGTTGGTGCATAAATTTGAATAATAGTCATATTAACTGGTCTTCCTTGTAGGCATATGGATATTATCCTATCACTAACAGCATTATACTTCAGGACAGATCTTGAAGCATCCTTTGTGATGATGAATCCCACACCATTCCTCTTCAAATTATCATTCCCAGCATAGTGGACCACATGGTTGTCTGATTCAAAATGGCCAAAACCACTCCATTTCAGCTCATTAATGCCTAGGATATCAATCTTTATGCATTCCATTTCATTTTTTACTACTTCCAGTTTTCCTAGATTCATGCGTCATATATTCTATGTTCTGATTATTAATGGATGTTTGCAGCTGTTTCTCTGCAACTTAACTTGTGCTGCATCAGCAATGGAGGTCTCAAAAGCTTTACCTTATCCATATCAGTAAGGCTGGTTCTTCTCTGATGATGCAGCTCTTTCCCAGTCCTATTTTGAGAGCCTTCTGACCTAAGTGGCTTATCCTCCTACACTGTATTGGACAATGTTTCTGGGCTATTCATAAAGTTGCACAGTAATGTTTCTCTGCTATTCATAAGGTTTCCCCTGGCCAATTCTTTGAGAAGTGGATGGCCTCGTCCTTCTTCCTAGTATGTCTCAGTTTGTAAGCAGCATTGTAACTTATGCACCATGTGCACCCCATTGTGTTTGAGACAGTGGTGACACAGCCCCAAGCCTCACAGCAACACACGACCACAGTAGAACAAACTGACAGACAAGTTTGTCTCCCTAAGCTGTTTGAAACCTCTCCACCCTCCTCTTACATGGATCCCTGCCACTCTTCCTCACTTTGTCCTGGGCCCCTGGCTTTTTCTCTGCTTTCCCCTGTTTTCCTGCCACTGGGGGGGGGGAATGTGGCCTGGGTCCCTGGCCTTACCTGGATCCCTGCTGCTGCTTCCTCACTCTTTCCTGGTCCCCCTGGCTTTTTCTCTGCTTTCCTGCCACTTGGGGGGTGACATGTGTTGATTGTGGGTCCAAATAAAATGAAATCCTTGACAAATTCAATCTTTTCTCCATTTATTGTGAAGTCATTTATTGGTCCAATTTTAAGGATTTTTGTTATCTCCATGTTGAGGCGTAACCCATAGTGAAGATTGTAGTCTTTCATCTTCATCAGTGTTTCAAGTCTTCTTCATTTTAAGTAAGAGAAGTTGTATTATCTAAATATCAAAGGTTGTTAATCTCCAATCCTGATGCTGCATTGTTCTTCATATAGTCCAACTTCTCAGATTATTTGATAAGCATACAGATTGAATAAGTGTAGTGCAAGGATACAACCCTGATGCAAACATTTTGTGATTTTAAAACACATGGTATCACCTTTTTCTTTCTGAACAACTGCCCCTTAGTCTATGTTCAGTTTCCTCATGAGCATAGTTAAGTGTTCTGGAGTTCCCATTCTTAGCAATGTTATCCATAATATGTCATGATCCACATAGTTGAATGCTTTTTCATAGTTAATAAAACACAAGCAATCATCTTTCTGTCATTCTTTGCTTTCAACCAAATTCGGTCCAACATCAGGAATTATACCGCTCATTCTACACTCTCTTTTGAATTCCAGCTCAAATTTCTGGCAGTTCCCTATCCATGTAATTCTGCCACCACTTTTGTATTAGTTTCAGCAAAATTTTCCTTGTGTGTGATATTAGTGATATTGTTTGATAATTTCTCCATTGTGTGTATCACTTTTCTTTGGAATTGGTACAAATATGGATCTCTTCCAGTCATTTGGCCAGGTCTTCCAAATTTCTTGGCATAAACGAGTGAGTGCCTCTAGCACTGCATCCATTGTTTGAAACATCTCAATAGGTATTTTGTCAACTCCTGGAGCCTTGTTTTTTTTGCCAACTCCTTCAGTGCAGTTTGGACTTCTTCCTTTACTACCATTGGTTCTTGATCATGTGATACCTTCTAAGATGGCTGAATGTCAGCCATTTCTTTTTCTTATTATGACTTTGTGTTTCCTCCATCTCCTTTTGATGCTTCCTGCATTGTTCAATATTTTGCCTATAGAATCTCTCAATATTGCAACTCAAAGCTTGAGTTTTTCTTCAGTTCTTTCAGCTTGAGAAATGCCAAGTGGTTCTTAGCCTTTGGTTTTCCACTGCAGGTCTTTGCACATTTCATTATAACATTGCATTTTGTCTTCTCGAAGTACCCTTTGAAATCTTAGGTTCAACTCTTTTACTTCATCATTTTTTTCATTTGCTTTAGCTACCCTCCATGCAAGAGCAAGTTTTAGAATCTCTTCTGACATCTATTTTGGACTTTTCTTCCTTTCCTGTCTCTTTAATTACCTTTTGCTTTCTTCATGTTTGATGTCCTTAATGTCATCCCACAACTTGTCTGGTCTTTGGTCACTGGTGCTCAGTGCATCAAATTTATTCTTCTGATGGTCTCTACATTTAGGTGGGATATATTCACAGGCATATTTTGACTCTTGTGGACTTGTTTTAATTTTCTTCACCTTCAACTCGAACTTGCATATGGGCAATTAATAGTCTGTTTATTCCACAGTCTGCTCCTGACCTTGTTCTGATTGATGAAACTGAGCTTCTTCTTTGCTTCTTTCCAAAGATGTAGTCAATTTGATTCCTGTACATTCCATCTGGTGAGGTCCCTGTGTATAGTCACCATTTGTGTGGTTGAAAAGGATATTTGCAATGAAGAAGTCATTGGTCATTTAAAATTCTCTCATGTTATCACTAGCATCATTTCCATCACCAAGACTACATTTTCCAACTATGTATGCTTGTTCTTTGTTTCCAACTTTCACATTTCAATCACCAGTAATAATTAATACATCTTGACTGCAAGTTTGGTCAATTGCAGACTAAAAACATTGGTAAAAATCTTAAATTTCTTCATTCAGTTTCTTCAGTGGTGGAGTGTTCTTTGATGTCTGCAAAATACCCACTTTATACTAAGTGCTGAAGCACAATAAAGATTTACAAAACTAGAATCAGTAACACTAAAGTTTATATACTTGAAGTTTAAAAATTTCATAACTTTTCATTTTGAGTAATCTGTTTACAGTGTTCAAATTCATGTGAACTGCATTTTTATTAAAAAAAAAAAACAAAACACTGCTATTGAGTGGGATCTGACTCATAGTGATCCCTCCTTGGGTTTCCAAGGTGGTATCACTACGGAAGTAGATTGCCCAACCTTCCTTCCAAGCAGTGGCTGCTAGTTTGAACCACCAGCCTTCTGGTTAGTTGCCAAATGCTATAGGACCATGTTTTTTTTTAAATTGCTATTTGGAAACTTTAATGGTATATGAAAACAAGTTTTAACAGTTCAATCAGTTACTACACCTTGCATGGTACTCTCTGAAGATTCCTACAGATAGGCTATGGTCAGGCTCTGCTTGGCTCAGTTGGACAACAGGCAGTAAAGTTCAGGTAGATGGCTCCTACTACACTGTCAGTGGCCTGACCCTGCCTGGCCTCCACCAGCACATATACAGATGACTTTAATATGGGGTGACACCTGGGCATTTTCAAGCTCCACAGGTGAGTCTCTCCCACTAGGCTATGACCCAGGTGGCATTGGATGAAGAATGGGAGAGTCTACGCCACCCTTGGTTCTGCTTGACCAGTACTTTTGTGGGTCTGGGGACTGGGTCTGCTGTCTGTAAACAATTATCCATCTCACAATTTCCTCTCACCATGACCTCTTGGGTGACACAATAACTGTATGAGGCTCTGTGGCTTTGGCATGGGAAGGTGGTTCTGACTGCTATGTAAAGTCAAATTCTGTAAGATTCTGCTCTGAGTGCAGGACTATGAGTGGCCTTCCTCTCTCTCCAGTAGTGCAAGGCTGGCTCTGCCATTGCTCATTGTTTCCACTGTTTGCTGTTATTTATTTTTATAGGAGTGTTATTAGAGGGTTTTTTTTTTTTTTTTAATAATTGGTGTACTTTTAGATCTCCTGAGCTCTGTGACTCTTTGTGAAATTCATGTTCCTCATCCTTGACTCTATCCCTTTCTCAGTTTTCTTTTATATCTCCACATGGAAAAAACAAAAACAAATAAACAAACAAACAAACAAAAAAAACATGTTACTGGGGAGGGGAATTCCTGTGAGGCCTTAGTACTTTTTCACCTCTTCCTTCCACTCCTGTAGAAGTCTCCCCAGGACAGCATATTATAGCACTGTTAACACAAAATTCCTGTAGCAGGAACATGGCATGGTTTCTCTCCTTACTACAGCAGGTTTTCTTTTTCAGTTTTTTTTTTTTTTTTTTAACTAAAAACTCTCCAGGTTGCAGTTTTTAAGGAGCTATTCTTTCCATTTCTATGGTTTAAAGTAAGTGAAAAGACAGATCAAAGGGAAATGATTCAAGAATTAGGTGGTATAGATCTTTGTCAGTAGAGATATTTCCCTTGAGTTCTCTTTTTGCTCAAAACTTTCAGTTTCCTGGCAGGTTGCTTCGTAGAGATAGAATGTTTGTCAGTGTGTCTATGTGTATATATGTAAGTATGTTCATGTGTGAGTAGCACACAAGTGTGTGTGTGAATGTATGGGTGTGAGGATATGTGTGGAAGTATGTGTATGTGTGAGAGCATTAATGTGTGTATTAGTGTTGTGAGTGTGTAAGTAGGTAACATACAAATGTGTGTATGCATGTGATTATATGCATGAGTGTGTATACATATGCAAGTATGTATATGTGTGAGTGTGGATTGTTAGTGTGTGTGAGTGTGCACATGTGCATGTGTGTAACACATAGATGTATGTGTATGAGTGTATGTATGTGTGTGTACATTTGCAAGTATGTTTATGTGTGTATTAGTGTAAATTTTTGAATGTGTATGTGCATATAACTGTGCACACACAAGTGCGTGACTAGGTGCATGCACATGTGTGTGTGTGTGTGTATGCATGGATATGTGTTCATGTGCAAACAGAAGTGTGTATTGGTGTGTGTGTGTATATCTCTGTACCCATGCAAGTGTGTGTGTACATATGCAAGTATATGTATGTGTAGGAGAATATGAATGTGTCTATATAAGGGAGAGGGAGAGGAGAGAGAGAGAGTGCACATGTGTGTGAAGAAAACAAAAAAATTAAAGTCTCCAGGGACTCCATTTCTAGGAACTCTCATTGCCATGATGCAGAGAAAAAATAACTCTTGCTCTCCTTTCAACTTTCAGAAAAATTTTAGTTTATGGAAGTTTAAATATTCAAAGTTTGGTGGTAGTAATAATCCAGCTACTATTTTTTTAAATTACTTGAACTTTTTAAAGCCCTTTGTGTTTTCCTGTTACTCATAGAAGGGTTGGGTTAGGAAAAATGCAGGCAGGCCAGTGCCTGCTCTGAGTGCTCTAGTTTGAGCAATAATATACCATACAAATTCATCTAGTTACGTGATTTTTTTTCCCTGCTATTAGCGGCAAGAAGTTGGACTGGTTTCTGGGTACACCTCGTTCTCAAGTCAGATGAATGATTTCCTTTCAGCCTTGTGTGTTTGAAATGGGCTCCTGACACAGCCTGTGTCCTGATGGGGCTGCCAGCAGGACACGGTAGTCTGGCTGCCCAGAGAAGCTCTGGTCTGACCAGGCTACCTTGTTAACTGAGGCTGGTGTTAACTGAGGCTGGTATAATCAAGGGCTGACATTGCTTGCTTATACCCCTATTTCCTCCAGATGTTCCAAGTCAACTTTGGGCTCTGATGCTTTAGCACATGTGTTGGGATGCTCCCAGCAGGAGTTGCCATCATTTTTGAAGTGTCCTGTGGTTGAGCCTGGTGGGAATATGGCCAAGAGATGTTATCTTTCCAACATCTGTATCCATCTCTTCTGTGTGGGAACTAATGGCTGCATCTGAATAATTAGGCTTTTGCACCATAATACAACAAAAGCATGAGTTGCTCCATTAAAACAAGCATCATTATTATATCTTACATATTAAAGTCCTTTCATCCCTTCAGAACCTGTAGCATTTGAAAGGTCTCTGTGCTAGACTCACTTGTTCAGGTTCCACACAAATTAGACCACCTCTGGGGATGAAGCCTCCCTTGGGGAGAATGTGACAGCAACTTGATAATTTTATTTCCTTCTGTTCCAGGCATTTTAGCAAGTCCTCTGTTTCAGCATCAGCACACTGCTTTCTTGGGTTGTGTGGGAGTTTTGTCCACCCTACAGAGTGATGCTGCCTGTAAAGGACAGCACTGAATCTTCTTCACATTTATTTCTCTCATGCAGATGTTTGACTGAAGTCTCATCATCTCTCTGTTTCAGTTTACTCATCCATTGATAATAAAATATGCCTATCTACTTGGCCAGATGATTGTAAAAATCAAATGAAGCAGTGGATATAAAAGTGATTTGTAAAGTATAAAATGCCATGCAAATAACAAAAAGTATCCAATTATTCTCATTACTACACTGATACTATGTAAACTAGCCCAGTCAACTTTGTTACTCAGTTTATGACTTTTCAGTAAATACCCTTTGGAAAACATGTATTTATTTATTTATTTTAAATCACTGTGACCAAGATAATCCTAAAGAATGACAGCTTTACTTATTAGAAACTCTAGCCTCCAACTTTTTGGGAGTTGCTTCCATGTGTGATCAATGTGCTCATTTCATCGGTCAATTGATCAATCCCTATAAGTCTATAACATGCAAGACACTGTGCCAGTTGATGCTGCAGATGATTGTGCTGTGACTATAGGTTTCTACAGAGCAACAGTGCCTGTTCTCAATTCTCTTCAAGCTGACTAAACAGTGCCAATTCAGTGGTTAAAATAGAAATGACATCAGGGATTCAAAAGAAAAAAGGAATCTTTGTTTTTCTCTGTAGTTTTCTATTATTTTTATTGATGACTTTAGTGTTAGGGATGTGTCATAGAAAAAGCAGAATTTGTCGTACACCTTCCGGATGGACAAACTCTTGATGCAAGACAGGATAAACTCATAAAATACTTAATTGAGATTACTGATGTGAGACATACTTTGGGATTTGTCCTAAGATATCTGACCATCTATTGCTTTCCTATGGGGCCTACCTCTGGTGCTAAGTCTGTAAACCCCAAGTATATGTTATGCACATTTTTGCTGGCTGACCTTTGTAGGAAAACCCATGATTATCTGAGACAGACACACAAAGTTGTCAAGGGCTGATGATTAATGCTCCCTTGTGAGCAAGAAGAGAATATGGTGTTAAAATCTTACCATAGTTCAGATACTAAACTGAGAAGCATTTAGTTCTCCTTTTTGAGTTTTAGCCTCTAGAGAAGGATGTTAAATGGGTTTTGTGCTCTTTGGATCTGAGCACTGTTCCTGGATTGCCTTTACTTTCCAGGGATTTAGACAACTTTCTAATATTCCCCATCCTCAGCTTTGCAGACCCCGCCCAACTGTTTACAGAATCTCCACCCAAGGTGATGAGTATAACAGAAAGAAAGAATTGAAGAAGATATGTTTTTTTTTCTCCCTCGAAGAGTTCACTAATTGGATTTTGCCCTATAGATTGCTAAGTGCAAAAATGGGAAGAAGCACCAGTGAAAGAGCACATTTGTACATGATAGGACTTAAACAAAGATGAGTAAATGGGAAAGGAAATGTTAAAAAGAGATGTCGGTAGAAGTTGACAAATTGGGAGGAAATGTAGGGATAAGTTATTGGAGGTATTTCTGGCATGGAAGATAAAGTGAAATGAGACTGGAGTTTGAGAAGCAGAAACTTAGGAGATGAAGTTCAAAGTCTATAAAAATGGAGATAAAGATTTTGCAGTTGAAAGACTTCCCATGGTGGCAAGCTCTGTGGTGTGGCAGGCTTGTTAAGATGGTTACTAGCTATGAGGCTGGCATGTGATGGATTTTCTACGTGGGCATTTGACATTCACAATGGTAGAACATCTGAATTCCAGGGATGTTTGGAAGATCTCAGAGACTTCTGGAGTGCTTGTGTTTAATCTGAGGACACCTTTCATTTCTCTGTTACATTAATGGGAATCATTATATGCCAAGCCTTGTGTATATGCAAAGGCACTGAGTTGAATTAAACCATGGTTAAATCCAAATTAATACATTTGACTGCTAACCAGAAGGTTGACAGTTCAAACCCACCATCCCCTCCTTGGAAGGAAGGTTGGACAATCTACTTCTGTAGTGATATCGCCTCAGAAACCCAAGGAAGGGTCGCTATGAGTTGGATCTGACTCCACGGCATTGAGTTTTTGAGCTTAATGTTGTATAATGCTGTAAGAGAGGAGTGAACAACAGAATAGGGTGGCAAAATGGAGGTAATCACCAGAGTTATTGGAAGAGTCTGGAAAAGTTTTAAAACCAAAAACAAAAACCAAACCCACTGCCATCAAGTTGATTCAACTCATAGTGACCCTCTTTAAGTTTCTGAGGCAGTAAATCTTTATGGAAGTAGATTGCCCAGTCTTTCCTCCATGGAGTGAATGGTACCACCAGCCTTCTGATTAGCAGTCAAATGCCTTAGGCACTATGCTACCAGAGTTCCTTGGAAAAGTTTTTTTTTTTTTTTTTAAATTGTGATTTGGGTGAAGATTTACAGAGCAAATTCGCTTTCCATACAGCAGTTCACATATACTTTGTCTCATGTCATTGACCACAGTTTATCACAATACAACAGCTCCCCTCCTACTTCCTTCCCATAGTTACCTCTTCCCAGTGTCTATCCCTCCATACACTCCTGCCCCCTGAGCTGTCTCCTTGTGCATAAGCAACCCTTCTTTCTCCCATGATTGTTCTCTCCAAAGAGTGTACCTACTTGAAGTAAATGTTCAACTCATATGCCTGTAGTTTGTTTGCCTGGAAACCACAGGTGTGGATCAATTCCAGACCTGAAGGGCAGCTACGGGCCATAGTCTCAGTGGTTCCACTAAGCTCTATCAGACCAGCAAACCTAGTCCCCACTTTTTTTTTTTTTTTTCCTCCAAATGATTTTGAGTTATGTTCCACATTGTTCTCCCTCTCTATCAAGGATCACTTACATAGACCCCCTTCCAAGTGGATGACAGTGATAGCTGGGCACCATCTAGTTCTTCTGGTCTTATAGTTGTATATGCTGCAGATCAGATGGTGTACCAGTCGCTAGGACTAATTGTTTCCATGAATTTTGGTTTTCTTCATTCTTCTTTGCTCTGGAT
>NW_006922177.1:1381652-1419684 GCF_000298275.1 Orycteropus afer afer
ATTAAGAATAATAATAAAAAGGACAAAAGTATTAATAATATTAGTTGTTTTAAAACAGACAAATACAAGCAAACTAATTACCAGAAAAAAGAAAGTGAAAAAGAAAAAAATTAAAATAAACAAGGGAAAAAAAAATCAGTGGAGGACAAGGCAGGGAACCTAAGCTCTGTCTGAACACACAGACTATGATGGAGTTTCTGTGGGCCCAGAAGTTGGTGGGAGTGGGGGGTGGCCACACCTCCTTTCACCAAGCGAGTGTGGGGTATAGAGTAAGAAGAGAAATATCGTACATTTTCAGTCTTGCAAGTCCTGAGTGTCGTTGAGGTTGCTGGAAAGCAGAACGTGTTCTTAAGCCCTAGGAATCTGTGAGAGTGCTGTCTCTTTAAATATCCAAAATAGTCAAGCTGCTTTTTAAACCTTCAAAATGGAAGTGCCCCCCCCGGACTGGGAAAAGTCTACAGTTCAGCCTACCTTTCTCTTCATCTTCTCTGTTTGTTCCCCAGCCACCGTGCACAGCCCTCTGTGCAGTCCCTGGCTAGCAGGGTGATTTTTAGGTTAATTCTTAGGTCCTACCACCACTCAGGAATCTCCAAGTTGTCTGTGCCATCAGGATCACTCAGGATCGCTGCCAGACCACAGCTCCGTATGTCTCCCTCTTTGGTATTTTCACTTAAATTCTTCTGCTAGTTGGGGTTTAGTCCACTTCTATATCCTTCCCTTCAAGACTCAGGGGTCCAAGATTATCTTCTGTGTCTGTGTTAATTGGTTTCCCTTTTCTTTGTTGGAGAGGGTCTGTGCAGTTTTCTGTCTAGTCTGCCATCTTGCCAGAACCCCTCTTGGAAAAGTTTTAAAGCAGTGGTGAAATTTTATCTGAAGGAAGAGTAGGAATTTGCAAGTCAGAAAGAAGAATAATGCAGGCCATTCCTGAGAGATGCAGGGAAGTGGGAAAGGACATGGACAGGCCAGTGTGTGACTGTCATGGAAAAGCTGCTTCAGAGGACCTCTAGAAATCCATGTTTTCTTTGACAATTGTTATAGAATGAGCTAAGACTCTGAGCAACTTTCAGAAGCACCAACTCTCCATAACACTTTTCCTAACTGACACAGACATTGTCCATTTCTCTGAATGCAACAGACACTGTTAAGGAAAGGGAGTATATTGCTCAGTCAATGTACCTTTCAATTTATACTGTCTTATTCTGTTGACGTGCGCACTGACCTCCTTTGAAAGTTAAGACTTTTGTGATTGTTCTTGTTAGGTGCCATCAAGTTGTCTCCGACTCAGTGACCTCACGTACAGTAGAACGAGACACTGCCTGATCCTATACCAGCCCCACAATCTTTGCTATGCCTGAGCCCATCATTGCAACCATTGTTGCAATCCATTTCATTGAGGGTCTTCCCCTTTTTTGTTGTCCCTCCACTTTGCTAAACATGATATCCTGCTCCAGGGAATGGTCCCTTCTTACAACATGACCAGAGTAGGTGAGATGAAGTCTGGCCATTCTCGCTTCCAAGGAGCATTCCTGCTGCGTTTCTTCCCAGACAGATCTGTTGTTCTTTTAACAGTCCATGTTATTTTCAGCATTCTTCACCAACACTACAAGTCAAAAGCATCAACTCTTCTTCAGTCTTCCTTTTTCATTGTCCAGCTCTCACATGCATATCAGACGATTGAAAATACCATGGCTTGTGTTAACTGCCCCTTAGTCTTCAAGAAAACATCTTTGCTGTTCAGCACTTTAAAGAGGTCCTTTGCAGTAGATTTGACCAATGCTATATGATGTCTGATATCTTGACTGCTGCTTTCATTAGTGTGGACTGTAGAACCAAACTATATGAAGTCTTTGACAACTTCAGTCTTTTCTCCATTGGTCACGATGCTGCTTATTGGTCCCATTATGAGGATTTTTGTTTTCATTATATTGAGATGTAAATCCATACTGCAGACTGAGGACTGTAGTCTTCCATCTTCATCATTAAGTATTTCAAGTCATCCTTATTTTCAGCGAGCAATGTTGTGTCATTTGTATAACACAGGTTGTTAATGAGTCTTCCTCCAATTCTGATGCCATGTAATTCATATAGTCCAGCTTTTCACTTCTCGGATTATCTGTTCAGCATACAGATTGAATAGTATGGTGAAAGAATACAATGCTGGCACAATCCCTTCTTGATTTTAAACCATGCAGTGTCCCCTTGTTCTGTTTGAATGACAGCCTCCTGGTCTACGTACAAATTCCTCATGAGCAGTCAAGTGTTCTGGAATTCCCATTCTTCTCAATGTCATCCACAATTTGTTATGATCCACACATTCAAATGTTTTTGCAAAGTCAATAAAACATGAGTAAACATCTTTCTGGTATTCTTTGCCTTTAGCCAAGATCCATCTGACAGCAGCTATGATATCCGTTGTTCCATGTCCTCTTATGAATCCAACTTGCACTTCTGGAAGTTCATTGTCAATATACACCTGCAACTGGTTTTGAATTGTCTTTAGTAAGATCTTACTTGCATGCAAATTAATGATATTGTTCAATAATTTCCACATTCTGTGGGGATCACATTTCTGTGGAATGTGTACAAATATGAATCTTTTCCAGTCAGTTGGCCAGATAGTTGTCTTCCAAATCTCTTGGCATAGCCAAGTGAGTGCCTCTAGTGCAGCACCGTTTATTGAAACATCTCAATGGCTATTCCATCAATTCTGGGAGCCTTGTTTTTTGCCAATTCCTTCAGTGCAGCTTCGACTTCTTCCTTCAGTACCATTGGATTTTGATCATATGCCACCTCCTGAAATGGATGAACATCAATTGATTCTTTTTGGTACAGTGACTGTGTATTCCTTCCATCTTCTTTTGATGTTTCCTGCATCATTCAATATATTGCCCATAGAATCTTTCAGAATTGCAAATTGAGGCTTAAATTTCCTCTTCAGTTCTTTCAGCTTGAGAGTGTGTTCTTCCATTTTGGCTTAGCAATGCCATATCTTTGCAAATTTCATTATAATAATTGAGTTTTGTCTTCTCAAACTGCTCTTTGAAATCTGTTTAGCTCTGTTATCTTGTCATTTCTTCCATTTGCTTTAGCTACTCTCTGTTCAAAGGCAAGTTTCAGAGTCTCTTCTGACATCCGTTTTGGCCTTTTCTTCCTTTCCCGTCTTTTTAATGACACTTGGCTTTTTTCATGGATGATGTTCTTCTTCTTCTTTTCTTTTTTTTTTAATGTTGATTTGGGTTAAAATTTACAGAGCAAACTCACTTTCCATACAGCAGTTCACATACACTTTGTGTCATGACATTGAGCACAATTCACCACAATGCAACAACTCCCCTCCCACTTCCTCCCCATAGTTACCTCTTCCCTGTATCCATTCCTCCATGCACTCTTGCCCCCTGAGCTGTCTCCTTGTGCATTGTTTCTCCCATGATTGTTCTCTCCAAGGAGTGTATCTAACTCAGGTAAATGTTCAATTCATATGCCTATCTTTTGTTTGATTGGAAGCCACAGGTATGGGTTCAATTCCAGACATGAAGGGTAGCTAGGGGCCATAGTCTCAGTGGTTCCACCAGGCTCTATCGCACCAGCAAACCTGGTCTCCCTTTTTTTTCTCCACATGATTTTGAGTTTTGTTCCACATTGTTATCCCTCTCTATCAAGGATCTCCTACATAAATCCCCTTCCAAGTATTTGACAGTGGTAGCTGAGCACCATCTAGTTCCTCTGGTCTCACAGTCATATAGACTGTGGATCGGATGGTGTACCAGTTGCTAGGACTAATTGTTTCCATGACTTTTGGTTTTCTTCATTCTTCTTTGCTCTGGATGAAAAGAGACCCATTGTTGCATCTAGATGGCAGCTTACAAGCTTTTAAGATCCCAGTCGCTACTTGCCAAAGTAGGAGGTGGAACAATGTTTTGTGTAGTATATTATGCCAATTGACCTTGATGTCCCCTGCGACTATGATCCCAAACACACAGGTTCAACTACTCGGTCCCTCTGGTAGCTAGCTGTGACCAAGAAATGACAACAACCTTGCCCCTTGTCAGATCTACTATACACCTGGGAATTCAGATCATACACGTAAACTTATAGGACCATTGTCCTCCAACCTTATACATGTTCTTGGGTACACTTCCCTCTTCATAGACGTACCTACTAGTTCAGCCTGTCCACCCCTCTATCCACCTGTATACCCATGTTTGCCTTCACTAACAATACAGTACTGTATGTGCAAAAGGGTTTATCTTTGTTGTCTGTACCTCCCATGTACCTCCCTATGTCTTTCTCTTCCTCAGTGCCACCACATTGATCACTCACATTTGGTACATTGTCCTTCTCTTCACCCAAATCAGTACTTATCTCTATCTTTCTAACAGTGTTCCTTCCCCTTCCCTCCCCTCCCATCCCCGGTACACAACAAAGAAAACTTCCTTCCATATCTAAACCTTTCCTGGACTTTTACGATAAAAGACTCATACAATATTTGTCCTTTTGTGATTGACTTATTTCACTCAGCATAATGTCCTCCAATTTCATCCACATTATGTGGTGTTTTGCAGATTCTACATTATTCTTTAGCGTTGCATAGTATTCCATTGTGTGTAGGTACCATAGTTTGGTTATCCATTCCTCAGTTGATGGACACCTAGGTTGTTTCCATTTTTTTGCTATTGTAAATCATGCTGCAATGAACATGGGTGTGCATATGTCTGCTCTGTCATGGTTCTCACTTCTTTAGGATATATACCTAGTAATGGAAAGGCTGGGTCAAATAGTACTTCTAATTCCAACTTTTGAAGGAATCACCATACTGCTTTCCACAGTGGTTGTACCATTTTATAGTCCCACCAGCAGTGTATGAGGGTCCTAATCTCTCCACATCCTCACCAATATTTGTTATTTTTTGTCTTGTTGAACTTTGCTACTAGTGGAGCAAGATGTTATCTCGTTGTTTTGATTTGCATCTCCCTAAATGCTGATGATCATGAGCCTTTCTTAATATGTTTGTTGGTCACTTGAATATCATCCTTGGTGAAGTGTCTATTCATGTCTTCTGCCCATTTTTTAATTTGATTATTTGTCTTTTTGTTATTGAGGTGTTGGAGTTTTCTATAAATTCTAGAGATAAGTCCCTTGTCAGATATGTTATTACCAAATATTTTTTTCCCAATCTGTAGGTTCTCTTTTGGAGAAGTCTTTGGAAACACACAAAAACTTAATTTTTAGAAGGTCCCAATCATCTGGTTTCTCTTTGGCTGTTTGTGCATTTTGAGCTATGCTTGATAGTCTATTTATGGCATATATTAGGGTCCCTAAATTTGCCCTAGTTTTTCCTTGAGAAACTCTATAGTTTTAGGTTTCACATTTAAGTCTTTGATCCATCTGGAGTTCGTTGTTTTGTATGGTTTGAGGTCCACATCTTGTTTCATCTTTCTGCAAATGTATATCCAGTTTTGCCAGCACCATTTATTAAACAAACATTCTCTTCCCCATTTAATGGATTTTGGGCCTTTGTCAAAGATCAGCTGACCATAGGTCGATGGATCTATTTCTGGGTTCTCAATTCTATTCTATTGGTCTATGTTTCTGCCTTTAAACCAATACCACACAGTTTTGACTACTGCGGATGTATAGTAGGTTTTGAGATCTGGCAGTGTGAGACTTCCTACTTTGTTGTTCTTCTTCAATAGTGCTTTGCTTATCCCAGGTTTCTTTCTTTTTCATATAAAGTTAGTGATTGGTTTTCCATACCTGAAGAATGTTGATAAGATTTGGATTTGGTTTGCATTGAATGTATAGATTTCTTTGGGTAGAATCGACATTTTCACAATGTTCATTCTTTCTATCCATGAGCATGGGATGTTCTTTCATTTATGTAGATCTCTTATGGTTTCTTGAAGTAGTTTTTTTATAGTTTTCTTTGTACAGGTCATTTTTGTCCCTGTTGTTGTTGTTATGTGCTGTCAAGTCGGACCTCCTTGGGCTTCTGAGGCAGTATCACTATGGAAGTAGATTGCCCCATCTTCCTGCCAAGGAGTGGCTGGTGGGTTTGAACTGCCAGTCTTCTGGTTAGCATTCAAGTGCCTTGGGCACTATGCTATCAGAGCTCCCTTTGTGTCCCTGGTAAGATTTATCCCCAATTACTTTTATTTTGGTATCTATTGTGAATGGTATTGATTTCTTTATTTCTTTTTCAGCAATCTATTTGCTGGTATAGAGGAATCCAACTGATTTTTGGATGTTGATCTTATATCTTGCCACAATGTTAAATCTCTGTTCAACTAGTTCCAGTAGATTTTTGACTGAGTCTCTTGGGTTTTCTAGGTATAGGATCATATCATCAGCAAATAGGAATAGTTTGCCTTCTTCCTTACTGATGTGGATGTCTTTGATTTCCCTTTCTTGCCTTATTGCCCTGGCTAGGACTTTCAGTACAGTGTTGAATAGAAGTGGTGATAGTGGGCATCCTTGTCTGGTCCTGTTCTCAAGAGGAATGGTTTCAGTCTCTCTGCATTGAGAGTAATGTTGGCTGTTGGTTTTGCATAGATGCCCTTTATTCTGTTGAGGAATGTCCCTTCTATTCCTATTTGGCTGAGAGTTTTGATCAGGAATGGGTGTTGGATTTTATCAAATGTCTTTTCTGCATCAATTGATACGATCATGTGGTTCTTCTCCTTTGTTTTATTTATGTGGTGGATGATGCTGTTTGTTTTTCTAATGTTGAACCATCCTGCATACCTGATATGAACCTCACTTGGTCATAATGAATGATTTTCTTGATATGTTGTTGGAGTCTATTGGCTAGGACTTTGTTGAAGATTTTTGCATCCATATTCATGAGTTTTATTGGTCTGTAGTTTTCCTTTTGAGTGATGTCTTTGCCTGGTTTTGGTATCAAGGTTATGCTTGCTTCATAAAATGAGTTAGGGAGGATTCCATCCTTTTCTATGTTTTGGAATAGCTTGAGTAAGATTGGCATCAGTTCTTCTCTGAATGTTTGGTAAAATTCTTGGATGAAACCATCTGGGCCAGGACTTTTTTTGTTGGTAATATTTTGATGACCTGTTCAATTTCTTCTTCTGTGATGGACTTGTTCAAAATTTCCACATCAGTCTGTATTAGTTTAGTTAAGTGGTGTGTTTCTAGAAGTCTGTCTGTTTCTTCATGGATGATGTTCTTGATGTCATCCCACAGTTCATCTGGTTTTACGCCATTTGTGTTCAATGCATCAAATCTCTTCTTTAAATGTTCTCTAAATTCAGGAGGGATATATTCAAGGTCATATTTTAGCTCTTGTGGACTTGTTTTAATTGTCTTCAACTTGAACTTGCAAATGAGCAGTTGATGGTCAGTTCCACAATCAGCTCCTGGCCTTGTTTTGGCTGAAGATATTGAGGTTCTCCATCATCTCTTGTCACAGTTATAGTCAATCTGATCGTTCAGTACTCCATCTGGGCAAGTCCATATGTATAGCCACTGTCTGTGTTGTTGAAAAATGGTATTTTCAATGAATAAATCATTGATCTTGCAAAATTCTATCATGCGATCTCCAACATTATTTCTATCTCTAAGGCCAAATTTTCCAACTACTGGTGATTCTACTTTGTTTCCAACTTTTGCATTCCAGTCTTCAGTGATAATCAGCACTTTTTTTTTTTTTTTTAAATTATGATTTGGTTGAAAGTTTACAGAGCAAATTCACTTTCCATACTGCAGTTCACATACACTTTGTCTCATGACATTCACTAAAATTTCCAATGCAACAGCTTCCCTCCAACTTCCTCCCCATAGTTACCTCTTCTCTATGTCCTTTCTTCTATGCACTCCTGTCCCCCAAGCTGTCTCTCTGTGCACACACAGCCCTTCCATTTTCCCATGATTGTTCTCTCCAAGGAGTGTATCTATCTAGTGTGAATGTTTACATCATATGCCTATCTTTTGTTTGGCAGGGAGCCACAGGAGTAGATTCAATTCCAGACCTGAAGGGTAGCTAGCGGCCATAGTGTCAGTGGTTCCATCAGGCTGTATCAGACCAGCAGACTTGGTCCCTTTTTTTTTTTTTTTTCCCAAATGGATAATCAGCACATCTTGATTGCATGTTTGGTCACTTTCAGACTGCAGAAGTTGGTAAAATTCATTAATTTTCTCATATTTGGCTTTGGTGGTTTGTGCATAAATTTGACTAATAGTAATATTAACTCACTTATTCAATAGAATAATTCTTATTTACATATACTGTATATTTCATTTAAGTCTATTGATATTTTTTCAAATTATTGAGAATATGTTCCATGCAATAACTTGTGTATACAGAGTTCAAGTAAGTAAAGGCATTGAATTAACTCTACTCTTTTCTAGGCAAAGCCATGCTTATCCCAGTAACCTTTTCAGGTATACTAGTGTCCATCATTGATTCTTTACTGTTCTCTGAGGTGGCATTTTCAATTCTGTATGAAGAGCAAAATTAATAGAACTCTAATCAAGCTCATGCACTGATAGGCAGAACAGAAATATTGATTCATACTCTTTGATTTCATGCAATATGTTGAAGACTATTTGGGTTCCACTGGATCTTAGAGGTGTAATTCAGCTCCTCAATTTATATCTGTGAGTATACAATGGTATTACATCACTTTCTCCTGAAAGCATTACTATTAGCACACAAGCTCTGTTGAGATCCACTAAAAAAGAGGCCTTTGCAACGATGTCATACCTTGAAACTCAGCCTACACTCATTCAACGATTTGCATTAAATGCCAACTCTGCATCAGGCCAACAAACACAATAATGAATATGACTGACAGCATCCATGCATCAGTGACATTTACATTCTGGTAGAAGGAAGACAGACAAGAAACAAAACAGAATGTTAAAAGAGCAGTGAGTGACAAGTTCATGCAGAGAATGGCAACAAGAGTATGTGAGAGGTGTAACTGGTGACTATATTCAATGAGATGCCATGCCAATCATTTTTCTGTACATAAACATTGTGAGCACCTTGCCCCTCATTACTTAAGAAGTAAACTACAATGATAGTGTTGTTGAATTTTACAATTATCTTCTTACATTTTGCAGTTTAATTTAGTGCAATGTCTTCCATTTTCTCAAAAAAATTAACTGGTAGAAACATGGAGTATTTGCCAAGGATTGATGCCTTCAAAAAAAAAAAAAAAAAAAATAGAACAGGGCTGGATTCAAATTGGTGTGAGGAACAAGTGTACCTGTGTCCTATAGACAAGGGGCGGAGGAAGACTGTCCCAGGAGGGGTAGTTGCTGCACTTAGGGCAAGGACTGTAGAGGAGGTCACAGCTCCTGCCAGAAAACCTCAATGGAGCCCAAACCCAGCTGTCTAGGTCACGCTGCCCCAGCGTCTTCCAATGGCACTTCATTTCTGAATCAGGCTGCCTATGTCATCAAAGCCACCAGAAATGGAGAACTGGAGACTCCATCAAATCACTTGTCTCCCCTTCCCCACCCCCACTTCCTGCCTGTCCTCTGGTACCCCCAAGAGCCATAAATGGCCAAAAATAAAGATAGGCCAATTATTCACAATAACACATAGTTCTGCATTACATAAACATCCTAGCTTTCCCTGCAGGTTTTCTTCTTCTGGCTGGCTGCACCTGCCGTAGGCCAGGCCTCTGAACTCAGGCTCCTGCAGGCCTCAGCCTGTTTGGCTTCCTGCTCCACCTGTGATTCTGTCTCCTCCTTCACCAGCTCTTCAATATTCTGAGAGCAAAGCTGCCACTCCCACCTGCTGTCTGGTTTTCTGTAATAATATGGTATTGGAGACAAAGAGAAGAGCCACTCTTTTGCCTCTCCTTCCCTTCCACAATCCATAATAAATCTTTCTTTTTTTTATCCAGCCTATAGACTGTCAATTCCTTTCCTTCTTGTGGTTTTTCAAGAATCAAACTGATCTTATTTATAGGTATATCAGCCATACATTGCAGGTTCAGTTCCAGATCACCTCAAACAAACAAAGATTGCAATAAAGCAAGCCACACAAAGTTTTTTGTTTCCCAGTACATAGAATAGCTATGTTTACACTATACTGTAGTCCATTAAGTGTTCAACAGCATTATGAGAAAGTTTGAAATATTGTGAGAATTACCAAAATGTGACATGGAGACATGAAATGAGCACATGCTGTTGGAAAAATGGTGGTGATAGATTTGCTTGACTCAGGATTGCCACAAACCATCAATTTGTAAAATACTCAATATCTGTGGAGTGAAATAAAATGAGGCATTCCCTGTACATGAGTTCAAACTGTGTGCATACCAGTGGAGATCTTAGATGAGAAATGAAAATAATCATCCAATGAAATAGTAATGTATTAAGAATAGAAGGCTCTTCTTAGGAGTTGACCAGTTACTCTTTTCCATCAGAACTAACACATAAGCTTTTTACAGAAGTAAAAATAATTTGGTACTATACTTTGAAAGTTTCAATGATTATATTTCAAGTTCTAACAGATGTCCACAAGGATGGGTTTGTTTAGAAAGACAGAGAGAGAGAGATACTATAAAATAAGTATCAATGTAATACTCACAGGGAACAGTGGTGATCCAGTGATACAATTCTTGCCTTCCATGCTGAAAACCTAAGTTTGATTCTGGCCATGTACCTCATGCACAACCACGACCCATTAGTAGTGGAGGCTTGCATGTTACTATGATGCTGAACAGGTTTGAGCAGAGCTTCCAGACTAAGATGGGCAAATAAGAAAGGTCTGGTGATTTACTTCCCAAATCAGCCACTAAAAACCCTAAGGAACACAAAGATCCAATCTGCAATACATCATGGGCATAGCACTAAACTGGACAGTGTTTTTTTCTGTTGTGTATGGAGTCACCATGAGTCAGGGGCCAACAAGATGGCAATTTAGCAATGATAAAACTCAGGAAAGTTTACACAGGTGAGAGGATGAGCAATAGACTTCTCTGGTAATGTTCAACTATTACCTATTTCTTTGAGCATGGTGAACACTCTATCTGATTCATTGGCAGAGATTGGGCTCAATGGTTTTCATTGCTATTGCTCCTGTGATAGGTCATTCAGTGTTGGAACAATGAAAAAAAAAAAAAAAACATTGTTATTAATGAGTGAGCACATGCCAATATTGTTTTCTGACAAAAACAGTGATTGAAATACCCTAATATTCTCCAAAGACCAAGGTAAAGAATCTTGTCTTCTGCTTTAGGAGAATTTTTCACTTAGGTCTCTGTATTTCTTTCAGGTTTCATTAGTCTAGGACTAGGAGGAAACTCTTTCCATTACATGGAGGACATGCAGTTGGGGTCTGCATCAATTCCAGTGGCTGTTTGGCAGTGAAGAGCTATGGGAGTGCAAAAGTATGCTCCAAGGTAAGGGGAGGAAAGAGAGTCTATCTTTGACCTATTCTCCCAAATGTCCTCTCCGTTGCAGAGCTCTCACACAGGACTTCACAGTGATGTGGCAGAGGCTGTATAATAGGGTAGTGTAGAGCTAATGGCTGAGGGAGGTAAAAAAATAAACAAGGGAATGTGTGTTTTTGGGGGAGGAACATTTTCTTGACAGATTAGGGAGGAGGCTTGAGGTACAGAGAAACCCACAGATTGCTAAGGATGAGGGCCAGGCTGTGCAGCATCCAAAGGAAGTGTCTCACTGGCTGCATGGAGACATAATGGCCCAAGGACTGAGTTTCTGCATGCCCTTGATATGCCTGTGCTGCCTTGGAAGCATTGCTTCGTGTATCTATATTATATGCTTCCACAGATGTGTGAGAGGCAGTAGGGGCAGATTTCCATCCATTTAATGTACTTATTAGGTAAAAATCTATTTTAAATATTAGATTTTCCAAAGACTATCAAAGGTATATCAGTTCCATTCCCTCCCACCCTACACATAGTTGAACTCAACTATCAGGGCTGCTACAATCAACATATTCCAGTGAAGAAAATTACATAAGTGTTATTCATATTATTTCAGGAGCTCTGGTAGCGTAGTGAGTAAGGCACTTGACTGCTAACCAGAAGGCTGGTGGTTCAAACCCACCAGCCACTCCTCAGAAAGAAGATGAGGCAATCTACTTCCATAGTGATACTGCCTCAGAAACCCAAGGAGGGGTCGCTATGAGTCGGGTCCTACTCTATGGGATATAAAAACAACAACAAGACCGTATTATTTCAAAGGGAAGGGACAAACACAAAAGCAGGGCCTGCACTCCCAAGACCTTTGCCTCATCACACATCCCTCGAAGTCCAGTTATTTCCTGTGTGCTGGGTGCAGCGGGTGGGCTGGGCTGCAAGCCCAGGGACCTGCCTGCCCTTATAGAGTGTGCAGTTCTCTTTGTTCAGTATTCCTAAAAATTCCTGTAATAAGCCATTTCTGCTGTGGTCTATGGGGAGGCACCTTATTTATCAGAAAATAAAGCACATTTCTTTGTTTTGATAAGCAACATATATAGAGACCCTGGGGTAGGGTGAAACTCCTGCTAATCTTCTCAAAGAATTTTATTTTCCTCTCTAGCTTGCTCTTCTTCTTCCTACTGTCTACTTTCCCCATCTTGTGCTATAATGTATCTAACTTTATGTTGCACATGAGAGAGCATCCAGTGGCTTCTACATGTGCTCATATAGCAGTTACTATTGTGGGCTTAGATCAGTATTCTTTTTTAACACTTGATCTTTTTCATAGTTGTAGTTTTCTTCTAAGCAGATTCAATTTAGTCTGATTTTGTAGTTTGTGTGGTCTCATAGCCTCAAGATTCAGCTCACAGGATTCAACTTCTCTGTGTTGGGATCAGTGCCCAGGCTTCCCTCCCCTGTGCCTGCTGCATAGTTAGTAGGAGTGCAGTCACTCTGCAAAGTAAGCCCTTGGGAGTCAATTTTCAGAGAGGCTTTTGCATGTTACTGTGATGCCGAAAGCTATATCGCTGGCATTTCAAATACCAGCAGGGTCATGTGTGTTGGACAGGTTTCAGTAGATTTTCCAGATTAAGACAGATTGTGAAGAAAAATCTAGCAATCTACTGAAAATAAGTCAACAAAAACCTTGTGGATCACAGAATATTGTCCAAGATTTTGACTCACTTATTTTGGACACATCAGGAGAAGAATATCATGTTTGGTAAAATATGGAGCCAGTGAAGGTGAGGGAGACCCTCAATGAAATGTTGTTGTTGCCGTTGTTAGGTGCTATTGAGTCAATTCCAACTCATAGTGACTCTATGTACAGCAGAATGAAACACTGCCCAGTCCTGCTCCATCCTCACAATCATTGCTATGCTTGAACCCATCATTGCAGCCACTGTGTCAGTCCATCTTGTTGAGGGTCTTTCTCTTTTTCTCTGACCCTTTCCTTTACCAAGCTTGACAGCCTTCTCCAAGGATTAGTTCCTTCTGATCACATGACCAAAATAAGTGTGTCAAAGTCTAGCCACTCTTGCCTCCAGGTGCATTCTGGCTGCTCTTCTTCCGGGATAGATTTATTCATTCTTCCAGCATTCCATGGTATTTTCAGTATTCTTCACCAACACCACGATTCAAAGACATCAATTCTTCAATTGATGAATTGACACAAATAGCAACAACAATGGACTCATGAAAACATAAGATTATGACAATAGTGTAGGACCATGCAACATTTCATTCTGTTATACATAAGGTCACAATGAGTTGGAGTCCACTCTAAGGCCTAACACCAACAACAATTTGGCCTGAAGATCCCAGCAAGTCTGGAAAGAGGCAGCCTGTCTACAGGTGATTACCAAATCTCCCTCATTGTCTGAACTCCACACAGGGCTTGTTTCACCATGTCCTCTGTAAAGTAACTAGACATGGTAAAGGGGAGAAGAGATCATCACCTCAGGGAGGAACAGAAAATCATTTGTGTGAAACAAGAGGCTACATAGATAAGGCTGCCAGTGAGTGCAAAACAAGGTCCTTCTGTGTGTGTGTCTGCATGTACATACTTACATGTATGAACAAGTTCACTCTCATATATGTATGGGTACTCACATGAATACACACTCACATGCACATATACACACAAACATGCACAGTTACATACACACATACATAATACATACTCTCACACATGCACATACACACACACTCATGCACACATCATGACCTATAGTGATACTACAAAACAAAATGTTCTGAATATAGCAATAGATTCCCATTTGGGGGTAGTAAGTGGTACTGACTGGAAAGAGTTTCTTCAGTGTAACTCTGATTGTTTCTGGGACCCTGTTTTCATGAGGACAAAATCCAGGATTTGACCACAACTCGGCATTCTATAAAAGTAGATCATTTCATTCTCATCTGAATGTATACAGGCAGGGAAGGCATATGTGTCACATAATGAGGACTCTCTTAATCATCTCCTTGTGGGCGTTGAGCTGCCATGGCTGTGTCCAGGCCTGCCCAAGTGTGGAAGGTCCTAGAAGATCTCCAGTCTCATGGGCATCTGAGTGAAGCAGGTGGCCAGAATCATGGACTGGGCACTAAATGCCCAAATGGGTAATTGATAATCATGAAGCAAAAGATAGGAAATCTGTTCTGGTGAATGCAGCACTAGACTAGGAAGACCGTATCAATCCCTGAAACGCAGTCATGCACACAAATCTTCACATGATCAATCTTTTACATGCAGTAATTATAAAAGCTAACATTTACTGAGCATCAATCTGTTTAGGCAATGTTCTAAGTGCTGGAAACCTGTACATCTGTCAAAACTTCAGCACACTTGCACGCAGATGCCCTGGTTGTCCCCATGGTACACTAGATCTCACCCTGGCAGCATCTCAAGGAAGGCTCTCAAGGAGGTAAGTTACTCATGTTGCCAGAAGTCACTGCTTGGTGGGCCAGTCACATCTGTGGAGGGACGTGTTTGTGAACACAGGGCATCAAAGCAGAGGGCACACTCAGAAAGGAGATGATGGGGAGAACTGTAGCTGGGGGGGGGAAGTGGAGAAGCACACAGTCCTAGTCAATTCTCAGAGAGCAAAGACTCCCTCTGTCTCTGGGTCCTGAGGTCCAGTCTTTACTTGTCTCTATTCTGAGTCTGTATTGGAACTATTCAATCCCTGCTTCCCCTATAACAGGGCTTTCCCCTTTCCAGTGCTAAGGGAGTTAGTATTCTTGCATTCTTCTCAAGAAGCAACAGGTCCTGACAGGGTGGGTAACAGGCGAGCGGTGGCAGGCAGCTACCTGCATGCCTCTGAAGAACTGGAAGGCACAGAGAAGGCCAGGAGCAGAACACTCCCCCTCTAGGGGGCCTCCTCCTCCTGCTTGGCTAGCCCCTTTACCAAGGCCTCCAGGAGCTGCCTGCTGAGGGTGGGTGGGGTGGGGTGGGGGCGGGTCGTCTCTGCAAATTGGGATGTCCTCAGAGGGAAAATCCAACCAAATGTCTGCCTATCTCTGTGTGAGATTCACAGGTGTGTTCTCCCACCTCCCTTCTCACAAATCCCTCTACACAAAGTCCTTCTGCCTCCCACCCTTGTCCAAATGAAGTCTCCTGCACTGGCCCACTGCTTTTGGAGGGCCATTGGAATGGACCCTGCTGTCCACATGAGTGTCCCTTCCATCTTCTCTTTTCAGGCCTTGGTCAGTTTTCTGGCCTAACTGGGTCTTTTCCTCAATTCACCATTGAAGCATATCACATTCTTAACCCCGTATCCTTTTCTCCCTGCCCCTTTCCTCACAGCTATCACTGTAGCAGCCCTATACCCTCAAATGAAGCTTTAAAAACTACAAAGTTCCCTCATATTCCTCATTTCCTGTGCTTTGAGTCTATAATAGCCCTCTTGAATAGAGTGCTAGTTCCAGGGCTACACTTCTTATTGCATTTTCACTGAGTACAGTGGTTGTTTATTTTCAAAACTGGCTCTGATTCCATGTCCTGATAGTGGCTAAGAGGGCATTTAAGGAATAACTTCTTAAATATTGCTCCAGGGATATGCAAGTATACTTTTGGAGCATTCTGAAGTTCCTGGCACCTTGAGCATCAACTGGCATTCTAATATGATAAATGCCACAAAGACTGATGAAAAGTATAAGAAAAGAGACCCCATGTCAACAAAGGGAGGGGAGTGCTGAGTGGAGGAAGGAATAAACGCTATTCTTCATTCGATAGACACCAAGGATATGCCGCCTAGGCCCCAGAGAGGAGCAGCCTTCCCAGGAGGGATAAGCTGCTGGGGTGGAGCAGGGGCTGCTGTGGGGTCCCTGCTCCTGTTAGACAGTCTCACTGGAGTCCAAACATGGCCTTCTAGGTTACCCCACCCCAGCCTCCTCCAATAGCACCTTGTTTCTGATGCAGGCTTTCCATGTTGTCAAAGCTACCAGAACTGGGGACTTCACCAAACCACTTGTCTTCCCTACTCTCTCCACCCCCGAGCAAACTATGGTCTTGCAGGCTGACAATAAAGATAGGACAACTATTCACAATAACACGTGGATCTGCATCTCATAACATGTCCCAGCTCTCCCTGCAGGTTTTCTTCTCCTGAGGCAGCTGGCCTGGCTGGCTGCACCTGCTGTTGGCCAGGCCTCTGCCTCTCAGTCATAGAGCTCAGGGTCCTGCAGGCCTCAGCCTGCTCTACTTCCTGCTCTGCCTATGATTGTGTCTCCTCCTTCACCAGTTCTTCAATAGCCTCTGAGAGCGAGGCTGCCACTCCCACCT
This sequence comes from Orycteropus afer afer, assembly GCF_000298275.1. Taxonomy (NCBI): domain Eukaryota; kingdom Metazoa; phylum Chordata; class Mammalia; order Tubulidentata; family Orycteropodidae; genus Orycteropus; species Orycteropus afer. The sequence goes on from NW_006922177.1 coordinate 1,398,330, forward strand.
ACTGTCTGGTTTTCTGTAATAATGTGGCCATGGAGACAAAGAGAAAAGCCACTCCCTTAGCTCTCCTGCCCACCCCTCTACTTCTATTTTCTTTAAAGGAAATTCCTGGCATGATTTTTTTTTTTTTTCCATTCAATTATTCTTTTTCTTTTTCTCTTCTTCTCCTCCTCCCTCCTCTCCTTTCTGCTCCTTTTCTGCCTCCACCTTCCCCTTCTCCTTCTCCTCCTTCACCACCTTCTCCTCCTTAACCTTTGGCTTCTCTTGCTCTTTTTATCTTTGTCATCTTCTTCAAGATAATTGCCCTTCTGATTTCCAAGGTGTGTGCTCCTTGAAGGTAGGGACACTTCCCGCCTTTGTATATCCCTTTTGTTGCCTAGTAGGTAGTTTGCACCTGCTGGATGTAATGGTAGCATGTATAAATCTGAGCAAGATGGTTTTGGGGTCCTTGGAAGAAAGGAAACACCCACTTCATAGTTAATGACTGGCTATAATTCCCAGAGCTGCCATGTCTTTTTCTGCTTTTATATGAATAAAAATATAGCACCAAGTAACATTTAAAAATTCAAAGCAGAAAGCAGCCTGTTCTGCACTTAGTCAAATTTACTTATTCAATTCAAGAACACAGCAAAGAGATCCCAGTATGGGCTTGGGTAGATGGAGTTCATGTGGCTTAGATGTATGTTCATGTTTATTCATTTGGATTTATAATATTTAGGCTTTCATAAAAATCATGGATTCCATTAAATTCTCTTTGCTATTTCAGCTCATTGAAGACAGCATCCTAAACACACTAAGTTTTGGATGTGGTAATCAGAATCATGAATAAATGGCTTCTTATCATCCTTTTCATAGTCGTTAGTAGTCATGGTGCCTATTGCTTTAGAATTAGTGGTATCTTGATGATTGAGAGAGAAACTCAATGAACTCTAAAGTACCAGCTAAATGGGATAAATTGCCATGTGCACATATGTGTGTTTTGAGTCTGTGATGAGAGTGATGTGTGTGTGTGTGTGTGTGCATGTTAGTGGAAGGCATGGTAATTTACTAACTCTAAGAGTGCCTCATTTATTACAATTGTAAGGACATTTTACATTCAAGTTTTATCATGGTTTCATGACATTCAGTTCTCTAAATTCATTCAGCTATTATGATATTTTAGAGATATCTTTTATCTTCCTTAGACCTGCTAAGTGACTTAAACAATGTCACATGGTTAGTCACAAAGAAGCACACAAAGTCACAAAGCAGAAGCCAGGATTTTTTATTTCCAGACTGCTAAAGTCCTTTATTTCCACCTTTAGTCATTACACATGAACTCTTATGCAGAGTTCTCTCCCAGGCAGGGCATGTGCCTTGTACCCAGTGCACACCCAGGTTAGCACATGCATTTATGTTACCATTCAGTGTATGAATAGTATGAATATAGACATTACCTCACTCAATCCTTACAAAACCCTGGGAGGTGGAGGAAGAGAGAACAAGTATTATCCCCATTTTACAGGAGATAATGAAATCTCATATTTGTGGAGTAAATATGGAGTAACTAGGGTGGCCAGATGTCCTGGTTGGCCTAGGACAACCCCAGATTAGATTGTTCTGATGTAACTAATAGCACTGCTTTTAATTCTCAATATTACCCCACCTTGGATAATAAATATGTGTCTCATCGATCTATAAATCACTTTTCCCTTATACCAGACTTTCAGATTTTATGCGACTTGCCCATGTATGTAATACCTTGTGACAATGAGAGTCCATCAGGACTAGAATGTGATTAAGGGGTTGCAGATTCAGACTTCAGAACCACACTATAACATTGGCTGACTAGTTGTGCATCCTTGGGCTTGTTTTATTGGCACATTTCTTTTGCATGCTTCCTGACCACATGGCCTCTTATCACTGGCATCTACTTCTTCTCTAGATAAACATCTTTCTCTGACACTTCCCAGATGACCCAAAGAAACATCCCTTGTCTTTTTATTTTAGTGGAGTCCAAACCTTTCTCCTCAGAAAACAGCAGTGGTCTTTACATTTTCTTCTTCCCATGGTCTTTGACATTTTTGACATTCATCTGACTTTTTCTACCTCCCTCTGCTGATCTTAGAGTCTCTATAATTTGACAATGGTCTTGCTTGTAATTAGCCATATATGCACACCTGATAGGCAAAACCTTATCTGGACAAGTTCTATCATGGTTTCATGAATTTTGTTTCTCTAAATTGTCCAGATTTGTATCGGTGGCTAAACATGAAAGCCTTTAATTCTAAATTGGAAACTTGAGCTAAGTAGAGAAAATTCCAAGGTCCATTCAGCTTAGAAGAGTATAGAAGAGAAATGTCTCTGAACTCATTCACCACACATACAAATTACAGAGGGGCAGCCAATACCCACTCAGTGGATTCAGATCCTTGAAGATTCAATTGGAAGATTCTTCAAGATTGTGCAGATACTTAAGTACTACAAGCCTCACGGAAAAATAGATTTTGCTGTAGAGAAAAGTATTTTGTGTCAAAATTGGAAAAGATCTGAATCTTGGTTTTCCTTTTTACCAGTTTGGAACACTGAGGAAGTTTCTTGATTTTCCTAAACCCTAGTTTCTTCAATAGTTAATACTGTTTACCTCTTTATAACTGTTTACAACTATTCTTAATTGTGAGAAAGTAGTGAGATTATGAATGCAGAACACATTACATAATTCCTGCCAAAAATGTATTCATCAAATCTTAGGTCGTATGATTGAGATGATCCAAATAGTTTTATTCTACTTTCTGACTATTATTTCTAAAGGATTCATTAATAAAGATTTGATGGAATGGTTTTAATTCATCTCTAGTCTGCCCTGTAGGAGCTCTGGTGGCATAGTGAATAAGGCATTTGTATGCTAATCAGGTCTGTGATTCAAACCCACCAGCTGCCCCACAGGAGGAAGATGAAGCAATCTACTTCCATAAAGATTTACAGCCTTGGAAACTGAAAGGGGGTTTGCTGTGAGTGGGAATATGAGTTGGAATCCACTCGATGGCAGCGGGCTTTTTATTTTTATTTTTTCCCCAGTTTGTTTAGTCTGTCCTGTGATTGAGCCCAATCCTCCTGGGATATTCAAAAGATCCCATCAAACTAAAGTCTTTGCTTGCCTGTTTCAGACACAGCAGTGACTCAGTTCTATAGACCCACAACACAGACTTTTTAATTCTGCTTTAAATTCCTCTAACGCTGTCCTTCACTGTGTATTCTCAGTGTTGTCCGGCTCTGAATTATTGTGTCCCTTGCTCAGAATCTTCAGTTTATGATTTGTGGCAGGAGATGGAAGTGCACATCAGGTTAGGGGGAGGGTGACCTCTATTCCAACCCATTTATTCAAATGTTCTTTCCTGACAAGCTTTCACTCCTGGGAACTCACTGTGAATCTGACTGGGGCCACATAATAAGGCAGTGTAAGCAGGCATAAGGGAGGTAAAAATAAACAAGAGGATGTGTGTCTTGGGGGAGAAATATTTTCTTGATGGATTAGGGAGGAGGCAGGAGATACACAGAAAACTACAGATTACCAAGATGGAACCATCAGCCACTAACCACTGGTCAGGGTAGGACATCCCAATAAGGAGGTTTCAAAAGCAGACACAAGCCTTGATTTACTCAGGATGCCTCACTGTTGGGTTTCTTTTCCTTTTGCTATTACAAGGAGCTGAGACAATGTTTCCTTGAAATACACCTAACAACCAGGTGGGTAAGGGGCTTTGAATTACTTGATATGTACCCCCCTCAATGGTAGTTACGACTGAAAAACATGCCAAGATATCATCTGCTTCACTCTTTAGTGAAGAATGGTAGCGTAGTGCCTAAGGCACTTGACTGCTAACCAGAAGGCTGGTGGTTCAAACCCACCAGCCACTCCTCGGAAGGAAGATGGGGCAATCTACTTCCGTAGTGATACTGCCTCGGAAACCCAAGGAGGGGTCGCCATGGGTCGGGTCAACTTGACGGCACATAACAACAACAACAAACCTCGAAAGACAAATGTGTTACTTCTGCCTCACTTTGATATTACCAACCTATCCTCACAATTTGCTATACTGTAATTACTATGTGTGTGTATATATATATGTGTGAAAGGTTAAATTTATATTTCATTGTATACTTTTATTGTCTCTGCTATGTCTGATTCAGTTCCTTCTTTTCGTTGTACCTGGATAGAATTAACCATTAGCTATTGATGCTGTACCATTGTTCCAGAATGATTCTGGGAGAAAACATTTAGATAAAATGGGGGACCAGGAATGATGGAGCCTCTAAAGAGGAGGTCAGAGGAACCTCTTCCAGACATGTTTCAAAATATATATTTAAGTCCTATTACAGTCTCTTTTAATGAAAAGTGATATGACTTTATAAGTGTGTGTGAGCCTGTCACCCAACAGTTGTAGATGATGATATAACCTTTGCATAGTAAAACTGCTATTTTATATTATGGCGAAAGGGCAGGGATCAACTGACTTAGACTCTGTGAACCTTTCTGGCTTTGTACAAAGTAACTCACTGCCATCGAGTCGGATCTGACTCTTAGTAAATGTTTTGGATGGTTTTATGATGCAAGCAATTGCAGGCCTGGCTTTTTACAAGTGCAATCTTGTACCCAAAGATATTTTTGTGGGTTAAGAATGCAGGACTACCAGTTTCCAGTGGTAGTTTTTAAATCCTATAGTTTAAAAAAAAAGAAAAAAAAAAGGTGCATACTTGCTTTCTGGGCAGAATCTCTCCATGTTATTGCAGGCTGATGTACCTCTCCCCTGTGGGCCTGGGCTGCCTTCCTACCTTGCTACACGGAGTGCTGGGAGGGGAATCCAGCTGAAGCTTTGAGGAACCTGAGAGAGTGATTGTGCTCTAATCTTCCAAATTGTAACCCCTCTTCCCTCACCCAGGACAAATGTTCTTTCAAGACCGCAAAAATCATGCTTTTCAAGGTTGGCTGTGCTTAGAAGGAGAAGAAATGAGGCAGGATGGCAGCTGAGCAGTCCCCAGAGCTAAGACTGACTTACTTTGTGTCAAAAATTTCTTCAGTGTCTGAGTGTATGGCAGTTCTGTCTCAAATGTGCTCAAGTATACTTAAATGACCCTCATAAATAAAATCATTTATAAGTTGTTATAATACTGAAATTAACAGAATGCAGAAATTGTTGCAAAGTAAATAATTTGCACAGACCATGAGGAGTAACAGCAGAGTGGGTGCATTCTATACACACAGGGGAAGCACTTGAATAGAGCTTATGAGTTCTTACAGCCTAAGTGTCCACATCATGCTAAGTTTCAGTAAAATAATTAGTTTTTTAAAATTACTTTTTAGGTTTAAATAATGCTAAGTCAAAACAGGGTAAATTGCATAAACCAGACCATATCTACTGCTGTCAAGTTGATTCCAACTCATAGGACAGAGCAGAATTGCCCTATAGTTTCCAAGGCTATATATAAATCCTTACAAAAGAAGACTGCCACATTTTTCTCTTGCTAAGCTGCTGAAACTTTAGTTTGCAGTTGAGCACTTTTAACCACTGTGCCACCAGAGTTCTCTTAGTGACATAGAGATGACTACCAAATGAATACACACACACAAAAAATGCCTAAAACAGATATATAAGACTAGTTATTTAAATGACACATTAACATATAATTCAATGATGATGTTAAAAGAAAGTATGCTGCAGGGAAGGGGACTGGGCAGTGCCATACTTTGGGCCCAGCATTTCAATCAGTAGGGCCTGTCTGGGAGTAATCTCACAACATGCACCAAAAAAATCCCAAAATTATGCATAGCCTCTTACCCAATAATCCTACTTTTATACAATTATCCACATTGGTTGGCACCAATACATGTGAAAAGATTTATCCACATGATGTTCACTTCTGGATTATTTATAATAACAGAAATGTGGCAACAATTATTGGGTGATAAACAGGTATTTCATGACCTGAGAAAATGTTCATGAGAATACTGCTAAATAAAAGAGCAGTTTGCAAGTGTATGTTCAATGTGAACTCATCTTCAAAAACATAGGTATACTCATAAATGCCTAACAATAGCTTGAAAGAATCTGTACCAGAATATTAATGAATATTACCCAATACTTTTGTTATACTTATCTTTAATGTCCTAAGGGCCTCAAATATTCTTCAATGAAAATCTATTACTTATAATCAGATAACCAAAACCAAAAAACCAAACTCACTGTCATCTAGTTGATGCTGACTCATAAAGTTAAAAGCATTGCGTGATGCATTATTTATGCTTACTTGCAGGTAGAAACATTATGTCAAAGGCCATCTATAAGAATCTAAAATTAAAAATATTTGGAGAGTAAAATATTATTTATTTAATGATATGGTTTATTCCATTTCATTGCAACAGTCAATTCTTTTACACAATTTATTTTTTGATTAAACTTACTATGTAAGTAAAGGAATTTAATATCTTAAGTAACCTCCAAGTGTGGACAAAATATACAGACAAAACAGCTACTGGTGCAAAGCAATGTTGAGCTCCTCTGCTGCCTATAGACATGTTTTCTAAAGAAGCAGAAATTAACACATAAGAATGTAATTGGATCTTGTCTCTCTAGTTCTCTCAATCAGCACCTGTCAGAGGACAGATGGAGAGGAGCTCTGTCTTTGGGAGACACAAGCTGATGGAGAAAGTAAAAGTGATTACACCACAATGTGATGAGATCCCAGAGGAGAACAGAGAGTGTTACCACTCAGGTGAGCTCAGCAGAGCCATATGAGGAGTCAGCACAGGAAGAAGGAAGGCCTGGGAGGGGGAGAGTGTGGCGTGACTCCAGAGCTAACCTAGAAGCTTTGCCTATGTATCACCTACTACTCTTTGTTGTTGTGTCATTGAGTAGATTCTTACTCAATAAGAGAGTAGATGTGCCTCCACAGTTTATCAGGCTGTAGTCTTTACAAAAAAATCATCAGATTTTTTTTTTTTTCCTGTGGAGTGGCAGAGGTTCTAATAGACAATGTTTCGGTTAGCAGCTGAACGTTTAACCATTGTGCCCCCAGGTCTCCTTCCACTAATCTTAAGAAATAGAAAAAACATTGCTCTCCCTTTGCATAATCAGAGCTTGCATTTATTTCATGGCACTTTTCACTTGCTAATCCAATCTTCACTATTCATTGAGGGCATGTTATGTGCAAAGAAATGTACTAACTGCTATGACACATTTAAAATACATGAAGATAAAATCCCTGCCCTCAGAAGCTCACATCTAGTAACTTCAAACAATGATAATATGAAGCATATTAACATAGGCTCCATGTATCTTTCATCTGTATCTCCCTCAATGCCTGATGAAAAGATGTTTAATGAATGCTTGGCAAATGACAATGTTCCTTATTCTTTTGGTGCCATCTTATTTACTGCTCCAAAAGGAATTCAGTAGTTTCTTTTGTCTTCTTTCTTTCACTTTTTTTTTCCCTTGGTGAAAATACACACAAAACAATATATACCACTTCAAAAATTTCTACATGTACACTTTAGAAAGATTAGTTACATACTTCAAGTTCTGCCATCTTTCATGACAGCATTTTCCAAACTATTTCACCATTAACAAAAACTCACTGTCCACTAAGCCTGTTATATGTCCTTTAGAGTCACTGTTGTCAGTCTGATCTCATATAAATAATTATTTAAAAGAGTATACTTCTTATCTAATTAGGCTAAACTATTACGATTCAAAGATGACTTTTGGGGGTAATTTCAGTCCAAGGTTTAAAGATTTCTTCAGGGAATAGATTCATGGGGTCAGCTAGCCTCAATGGCTCCAGGAAGTCTGGATTCCATGAGAATTTAAAATTCTGTTCTCATTTTCCACCTTTTGATAAGTATTCTCCTTTAGAATCCTTGATCTAAATGTTCACTAATGGTACCCATCCACCATCCAGTTCTTCAGGTCTCAATGCAAAGGAGGCAGTTGTTCATGGAGGCAATTTGACACTTAATACATTTCCTCCACTAGGGCATTCAGTAGTTTCAAGATTTTTAAATGTACTTCCAGAATTATTCTGACATGAAGAATCTTTATATTAATAATTCACAATGATCTAATCTCCATTCATTAATCTAAATGTTTTAGGACAGTTATGTTCTTCCACATGTTTTGTGTGATAAAATAAGTCTAGATTTATTAATCCATCTTCACAAACCAACCATGATCTAACAAGGAACTTCTTGTCTTCCATATATTTTCCTTGCACCTTATACCAAAAGTAAATGGAATGTGTGAGTCACCCTCCTCTCCACTCCAGGTAAGCACACAGCTCAAAATCATTGTTCTCAGATATACAGAAAGAAATAAACAATGTGGATGCACCTTTTTTACTCTCCAGAGACAAAGATATTTAGATGTTCACATGTCATAACTGAATTCATGTGGATCTTTGAATACTTGGGCTTCAAATTCCATTTGGCTCTGTAAAGTAAAAAAATGCTCAAATTAGTATAGCATTCCAGCAAAAGAAGAACTAAACAAAGTGTATCCACAAAACAAAAAGTTACTGCCATCGAATTGATTGCAACTCATAGTGACCCCCAACGGATTTCCATAGCAGTAAATCTTTACAGAGTAGATTGCCCCAACTTCCTTCTAATGAGCAGCTCATGGGTTTGAACCACCAACCTTCTGGTTAGTAGTCAAATGGCTCAGGTACTGTGCCACCCTACATGTCTCCTTAATGTCTGTGAAGAGAGACAGGAAACCAAGGGAGGGTGGGAATCAAGAGCTTCTGATTTTTTACTCACATGGTGCTTGGGATACAGTCAGAGCTAACTATATTCTGAGCACCATGTTTGGTTCTGGGACACAACAATGAAAAAGACCACATAAACTTAGTTCTCAGGAGTCTCCAATATAACAAGGGAGATGAGCCAGAAGACTGGCAAGAACACTGCAAGATGATGAGTGCTCTTCTTGGATGAGCATCAGGTGAGATTTGGGGTCACAGCCAGGCCAAGGAAAGGCCTGGAGGATTCTTCCTGGAAGAGAAGCTGGACTGAGAGCCAGAGTGGGAAAGGACATGGTCCAGAAAGAAAAGAATCCAAAAGCATACGTAACATTCATTAACAAGTTAGAAATGAAAAAGTTGAAAGATATGGTAGGATGTAAATCTAGATAATACTTTCAAGAAACTAACTGAGAAAAGGAGTCACTAGGCAGGACATAGCATGAGATGTGTAACTAAGGTAAGTTCTCTCTTTCCTCCCTCCCTTTTCTTTTTTCCTCCTTCCCTTCCTCCCTTCCTTTTCATCCATCTACCTATTCATTCCATCTACCCATCAAAGGAAGGGCACATCTGAATCTGTTTAAATCATGGAGAGGTTTCAGCAGACAGCAGAGAGGTTGAAGACAGAAGATAAAAGTAAAGTAAATGATAAAGTAGTTTCTGAGGAAATGGAAAGAGATAGATCCAGAATTCTCCAATAGGTACTTGTGGAATTCACTCATTCACTCACTCAACATTTATTAGGCACCTACCATGTGCTAATACTCCAAACCCACTGCCATGGAGTCAGATCGGACTCATAGTGACTCCCCCCTTGGGTTTCCAAGGCAGTATCACTATGGAAGTAGATTGCCCAATCTTCCTTCTGAGGGGTGGTTGGTGGATTTGAACTGTCAGCCTTCTGGTTAGCAGTCAAATGCCTTAGGCACTACATCACCAGAACAGTGAGCAGCTGAGTAGCTGCCTTAGGGATATGGTCTGCTTCCATTATATAAGAAGACACTTTGAGAAAGGTCTCTGAGCTTCTTGGCACATCTGGATCCTATATTTGGCTGAGTCTTCATTTCAATGAGATTGTTAATGGACTTGAACTAGTGGCTTGCCATGTTGCTTAATAATCTTGGTACTGCCATTTTACTTGTTGACCTTGGGTTTGCCAACCTCAGCAGCCAGCAGCTGTCTAAGTTAAGAGAAGCCTCCAGCTTCAGTGGGCCAGGAGCAAGAGGCAGAGATTAAGTCCAAGGTCAAAGGGCTTTCACCCAGCCTCTAGAACTGGCACTCTGAACTTGGAATTCTAGCCTCCTAAACTGGAAGAGAATAAACTCCTGTTTGTTAATGACATCCCCCTATGGTATTTTTCTGTCACAGCAGCACTAGATGACCAAAACACCATTCTTCTTTTCACGAGTAAAATGAGGGTGTTGAGATCATGAGACCAGAAGAACTAGATGGTGACTGGTTACCACTGTCAATCACTCAGAAAGGGATCTGTGCAGGAGACCCTGGATAGCATGGGAAAGCAATATGGAACAAAACCCAATATCATAAAAAGACCAGGTTTACTGGTCTGATAAAGCCTGGTGAGACCTTGGAGACTATAACCTCTAGTTATCCTTCAGGTCAGGAATTGAATTCACTTTCATGGCTTTCACCCAAACAATAGACAGGCATATAGGATGAACATTTATATCAGGTATATATATTGTTCAGAACTACCAATAATGGGAATAACCCATACCACAACTGCTTAAACCACACAGAATTGTGGTCCAGCCAAGTTGACACACAGATCTACCCCTTGTCAACTTGCCAGTTGTACACATCTTTTCGACCATATATAATCTCCAAATAAGGACAATTATAAAGTCATATTTGTGCCTAACATGATATGCTACACGTGTACAACTGAAACACCTTAACCTTAAGGCATTTGACTGCTAACCAGAAGGCTGGCGGTTCAAACCCACCAGCCACTCCTTGGAAGGAAGGTTAGGTAATCTACTTCCATAGTGATGCGGCCTTGGAAACCCAAGGAGGGGGTCACTATGAGTCAGATCTGACTAGACGGCAGTGAGTTTGGTTTTGGAGTTTACCATGTGCTAGGCACAGTATATGGGGAAGTAACTGTGATTAAAAAAAAAAAAAAAGTGTTCCTCAGGGAATGTACAATTGAGTGGTGAGACAGGCAATGAGTAAAATATCATTGTGGGTAACGATAAGTACTGTGAAGAAAATAAGGCAGGGTTAGGGGATGGAGAAGGAGGAGTAGTTAAGAAAGTCAGGATGACACAGTGAAGAAGTGAAAGAAGGGTGGGATTGAAGCCTGGAAAAGCCTGGGAAAAGAGCATTCAAGGTAGAGGCACTGAAGTGCAATGGGCTTGATGGTTTGAGAACACCAAAGAAAGGCAGATGCAGCTCCAGTGTTAAGAGAGAATAGGGGAGAGAGGAGATGAAGTTAGAGGAACAAAAAATGCTGATGTACGTACTTTAGAACCTCACTGCAAAGAAAGACCAGCCAAAAAAGGACTTTAGTCATGTGATCCACCACTAATCATCAGTCAAGAAGTCCTGGGTTTTTATTCTGGTCATGGTTCAGTGAAAGTACTACCATTACCTTTGGATCAGGTAAACATGGTCCAAAAGCTTCCAGCAGAAGAGTCTCTTCTCTCACAGCTTGTTCATAGTCTGCAAAAGACAGCTTCCCATCGTGATCATGGTCCTGGAGGGGAAAAGCCACATGCTATTCAACATGTTAAAAAATGCTTATCTGCAAGCAAAAATTATGTTTTCAAAGTAAAGTGTTAATAGAAGAAAGAAGACAGGAAAATAAGAGATCAAATAATGAAACTGAAAGAAATTTTTAAATTATATTAAGAGGACATCATTCAAGTGTTTTATTTCACCAGGCAGGAATATGATGATTGGAAAAATTCTAGTTCTAATTTCCATCCCATATCTCATCTGTCAATTTCAATATAAACCTTAGTTTATCCATATTTACCATTTTCTTAAGTGTTATTTCAACCAAATCTTTAATTCCCTCATCAGGATCTTCTTCAGATGGCTGCTTGAGCAGGCTATTCTTCAACATGTGAAACATTTCTTCCTTTGAAATGAATCCATCACCATTCAAATCAAACACTTCAAAGCAATCTTTTAAAAAAATAACAAATAATAAATTTGATACTATCACCAAGGTAATATTTGCTCTGATAAAAATTTTCAAAGGCAAGACCTATATTATTGATGCATTTATCAACCCCGTGACTTCTATAGTAAGGGCTTCAGATATACTAGCAGAATATATTCAGTAACCTTTGGAGTATGTTTCCTTACACTCAGCTATGAAAATTATGCCAATGAATATTGACATGGACATTTTTATCCTCTAACTCTAGGGTAATTTACCAGAATGGAATTCTTAAACAGAGTCAATCAGAAATAATAATTAATTAACTAAGTAAGAATATGAACATTTGAGTCAATGTTTCATGGTTTTATTGTCATGATTCAAGTAAAAAAAAAAATATGTAAAATGCTTAACACTTAAAAACATATGTAAAGAGTTAGGATGTGTAATATATGCCTGTGCAGTCTTGCTTGCCATGAATTACTCCTCAGAATATATTGATGTTCCTATTTACTGATTTTCTTATTCATTTCTTCTCATTGACTTGAATTCACTCAAGAGGTACATACAGTGGGCATTAAAACAGACAAACCCACACACCTCATTGACTGACTTAAATACTTGAGATATGTTTAACCTTTATGTACAAATAAAATAATTTGCCTAAAGTAGGATAAGCTGAAATCTTACATTTCATTTTTTCTTCCAAAGACCCTCGAAGAAACAGTGATAATCCATTAATCCACTCTGCTATGTTGACACAGCCATCGTTATCTTTATCAAAACCTCGGAACACTAATGAGAGAGATGTGCAACGTCATACTTGTAAGGCATTTTCACACTCAGGAATGGACTTACACTATTATTTCTCTCCTCAAAACCTTGAAAAAACTTCAGGATCATGTAGTCTAATATCAGGCAACTCTTTCAGGTAAACTTTCACATTTTATCGTCATATTTTGTGAGAATAAAGAAAATCCTAAACATTCAAATATTTTGGTAATTAATATATCTAAAGAAATTAATAGTAACATTAATTAATATAAAATATACATTTTTTGGTACTTGAGAATAAATGGACTATATTTACATTTTTATTGAAATGCTTTCTATGATGTAAATAAATTTATACATCCTCTAAAAACCACTTCAATTACCATTATGTTACTAAGAAGAAATATAACTGTTCTCAATTTTCTGATAAAGGAAAACCTGTTATTCAAACTGACATTACCCTCTTCTTAAATACATAAACTGGAGTGGATTTCATCTTTTTCATTCTAATCTCTACAAAATTCAATTTTTATATTCACACGAACTTGGAAATATAGAGTATTACATGTTCCCCCAAGAACACGTCCCAGCTCCAACCTCTTTTCTTCATTATGGCTGGATTTGGCCTTTTTGATCCTTTCATGTCTTCTTACCTCTGTCCATAATCATGTCATCTGTCATCCCAAACGTCATATGCAAGATGTTCCGAAATGCATTGCGATCCAGTCCAACAACTGTCCCAGGTCGTTCTGCTGCATCTCCCACCAAGGTATAAAAAAGATTGACTAGGCAGTTCACTTCATATGTGTTAACTGTGGAAGAACAGAATTGAGATAAAACAAAATTGATTATTAACTCTAACTTGCATTCAGAATTAATGAGATTACAGACAAACAGCACCAAATGTATCAAAATGTAATCGTCATCAGAAGACTCTCTTATTTTAAGGTTTATGACTCTTAATAGAAGATGGCCAATGCTACACTATCCACTAAGATAAAAGAAGTAGCATTACCTCCAAACAGGAGTTAAAATATTAAACAGCTGTAAGTTCAGTCATGTTTAGAAAAAAAGAAGAAAAGAATATTAGCCAAGTTACCAAAATAATGATTGTGGGAACAGATCTTAAACATCACAAGGCAGGTAGATGCATGTCTCAAAATAAAAGAGGTCTCTTAAGAATGGTAAGGAGCTCTGTTGGTATAGTGGTTAAAACATTTAGCTCTTAATCAAAAGGTTGGCCCACCAACCACTCCTTAGGAGAAAGATGAGGTAGTCTTCTTCTGTAAAGATTTATAGGCTTGGAAACCCTACAGGGTAGTTCTACTCTATCCTAAAGGGTTGCTATGAGTTGGAATTCACTTGATGACAATTAGTTTGCTTTGGGTTTTTAAAGAATGGTAATATTCCTTTTCAGCATTTTGAATATCCGGATTAATGAGATTTATGATGGCAGTGAGATTTTTTTTTTTTTTTTTAATGACTTATCTATATGCTAAATTCCTTTTCTCTGGAAATGGTTACCAACCCCCTGAAAATAAGGCAAGAGTTTTCAATTTAAACCAAAAATCTGTTGTATCGAGTGATTCTAACTCATATCTACCCAATAAGCCAAAGTAGAACTGCCCGGTCAGGTTTTGGCCAGAGTGTAACTGCTTGATAAGGTCGTGGTGCAGTTGTTAACCCCTCTGCTGCTAAAAATTCAGTGGTTTGCTCTTATTAGCAGTTCCAAGGGAGAAAGATGTGGCCAGTCTGCTTCCATAAAGATTACAGCTTTGGAAACCCAGCAACGGGTTTAGTTTTTGGTTTCGAATCTTTACAGAAGCAGACTGCCACTTCTTTCTCTTTCAGAGGTGCTGGTGGGTTTGACCACCCACATTTCAGTTAGCAGCCAAGCTCTTAACCATTGTACCACCAAGGCTCCTTCCATTTCATAAGCAGAGGTCTGGAAATCAGAATCACCTATTTTTTTAATGAAGAAGCTTTTCAGTATACAATGGCATCACTGGGGAAAGTGGAAGGGTGTGGCCACATCCCTTGAAACTGACAGAGGAGATGACACCAAAATGACTCCAGGACCTGTAGTGGTGGTGGTAGCAGCAGCAGTAGCATCAGTCGGCAGACAGAGGGAGGAGGCAGTGGCATCACTAAGGTTGGTGTCACTATCCAGTATAGGAACTCATCACACCCTCCCCCTGCCAGTCAGGGTGTGTGGGTGGTTGACCCAGAGCCCACCCTGGTCAATGGGAGAGGGAAGGAGTCTCTGCTGGTACTGGCCCAAAAGGGTGGGTTCAACGGCCAGCCACATCCATGGGGAATGACACCATGAGTTACCATACTGTTGTTGTTGTTGTTGTTATGTGCCGTCGAGTCAAACCTGACTCATAGTGACCCCTCCTTGGGTTTCCGAGGCAGTATCACTACAGAAGTAGGATTGCCCAACCTTCCTTCGGAGGAGTGGAGTTACCATACTAGGTGACACCAACCCTAGTGAGGCCACTGTAAATATTTTCTAGTACCCAATATGATTCCTGTTGTAGACCATTTAAAATTAACATGCAACTATTCAGTAGTGCCTTAGAGGAAGGATATTTTTATTTAAAGTGTGTGTGTGCACACACACACACACACACACACATACCTCCTCAGACAAATAATTCTTTAAAGGATGGTGTTCCAATGCTCATTTGAGGTCTGTAGGAGGAAGGGTTATTGGCTGGCAATGAGTCAAAATATGAGTATGGGCAGAAGATGGGGGAGATTTTATTTCAAAATGAAATGAAATTACAGTTGAGTATTAAAAAAAAAAAAAAGTGAACTCTGTGTGCACATTCAAGAGCACAGCACATAGGA
Organism: Orycteropus afer afer; assembly: GCF_000298275.1. Taxonomy (NCBI): domain Eukaryota; kingdom Metazoa; phylum Chordata; class Mammalia; order Tubulidentata; family Orycteropodidae; genus Orycteropus; species Orycteropus afer. The sequence continues at coordinate 1,413,856 of NW_006922177.1, forward strand.
ATTCATCTTTCCACACCAAGCATTGCTCTGGGCCTAGTTTAGGATTACTTCTGGTTTCGCACAGGCAATTTAAAAGAAACTTTGAAAACTTGGGGGCGGGGGGGGGGTAACTAACTAAAAGATTGAGTAAATAAACTGATTAAAGAATAGGAAAAATATGAATAATTATGATATAAAAAGTTGTTAATGGTTAGGGAAGGAAAGCCTATATGAGGAATTGTATACTAACTCTGTGAAATGGAAATAGCATTCTCCCAACTTGCCTGAAATATAAATGAAAGAAAATTAACTTAATACCTGAATGATCAGAAAGTTAGCCATAAGAAAGTTCTTTCTTGCTGGTATGTTTCTCAAATTCTAGAATACAATACTAAATGAATTAAGGGGAATTCAAGAATGGGTTTTCATCTTTTTGGAATAGTGTACATGTGTCTTGAAGATCTGTAGAATGGTAGATTAACTAAATGATCTCTTAAGATCCTTTCTTCTTCTCTGATTATACAAAAATTTTCCATTTCATCCTGGTGATATTATCATCTGGGAACTAAAAAAAAAAAAAAAATTGAACTTCAGGGGAAGATCTCTTATTTAAAGAAATACAAATTAAATATTGTCTATGATTTGTAACTATCTCTATGGAATTTGACTGGTAAATCAAAGTTTCTAAATCTCACCTCTGAAAAAATTATCTTTTAAAAAAATTATCTAAGGGCAGAAACTGAAAAAGTTGACTTTTTTCTTCCCATGTTTTTACTTACCTTTTGAAATATGCACTCACCTTTCAGTTGTTCTTAGATGTCTTATTTGCAATATATTTCAAACTTACTGTACAAGAACTAAATCATATTCAATGTTATGTACAGTAGTTATTGCATTGTTTGTGATTCTTTATTAAAAATGTTTACTAGATATTTTAAAAAATACCTGGTCTTTTCTCAGAAACGAAAGCATTTTAAGGAAAACAACAACAGGAGAGAACAACAAGAAACTCTCATCAGATTATAATAATCTAATAATTCCTTAAGTTACAGCATGCATTTTTTATAAGTTTAAAATGCTTATACACACCCTTTTATTTACAGCACCACCTCATAAGAGTAATCACACTTATTACATTGGATACAATGATTAGAAGGCAGTGGATCCTCTAATCTCTAGAACTATACTAAAACTTGAATTATGGCTACTCCTGTTTCCTCAAGTGGCCAAAAGTTTTGCAATCAGCACTCAATTTTACGAGATTGCTCACATCTTCCTCATCTAAGTCATATTCATGCCTGCAAGTAGTTTTGTTTTTCAGTCTTAATATAATCCTGAAGTTCCTATGAAGTTCTAGGACCTCCTGTTATCACCTGTGATTAGGTAGATATCTTTAACAAGCACTCTTGTCACCCGCAAGTCTACTTTACTTTCCAACTCTACCAACAACTGGAAAGTGGAAGACTAGAGTTGGAAATAGATGCATTACCATGCATTTAGCTTTGTTGCTTCTTTGGTCTTCAAATACCTCTTTGCTATGAGATGCTTTCTTATGCCACTTTAACTCTTTTTTTTTTTTTCCTGAAAACGTTCAGACATTGATAACCACCTTCTTTATGGTTCTCTTGCTAAGCTTCTAGAACTTGGATCATGCAGGTTTATTTCCTCTAAAAACAGCTAAAAACAGGATAAGGTGCACGCATCAGTTGCTTGTGTAACAGTTAAGTCTGGTGGTCTTTTGTACTTATTTACATTTTTATCTGAGACCAAAACCACCTCTTGTCTCCTGGGCATATACATCATTTTTCTGTGAGGTAAAAAATAATAAAAGGGTTTGAGAAGCAAAGAAACTCATGCATGGGAGTGTAGTGCTGCTAGATGTCTAAACACCCTTTAACTATCCTGGGTGTGTGTACCAGTCCCAAAGGCCTACAACCCCGAGATTCCCTCCAGGCTTAATCTTTGTGTGTGGCGCGCAGAAAGGCACCAGTAGCATGGGGCTCCAGTCATGGAGGCTCTGGAAGCAGGAAGCAGCGGGCATTAGCACTGGATCTGACCTGCTCCAGGAGCCTCTGTCTTTCCACTACTTGCTTCTTACTTACAATGTTTGCAATTTTTAGTTAAGGTGTCCGTTAACTTCTGCAGTTTCTTGCGATTCATGCTGGGCGCTTAGGGAATCTAGCCGTGGTCAGTATCTTGGCTCGCGCTGCCAGGACCCCCAGGAGTCCTGGGGCTGGGGCAGCTTGGCTGGCCCTCGCAGCAGGGGGCGCGTGCACCTCCCTAACACTTAGTGTAGCCAAGGCAACGGCTGGGCGGGCACCGATTGGCTGCAGGCTGAGGCGCGCAGGCTGGCAGAAGGTCCATTACACAGTGTGGCCATGGCAACGGCTTTGCCAGCAGCGGATTAACTCTTCCATTGAATTGGGCACGTGGGACTGTCGCCCTGTTTGCCTTGAGAGACCTAGCCAGGCTCGGTTCATATTGTATTTTGCTTACTAATGGTGGCTTTCTAATTCTCAGTCATTACTATAAATACTCAAGTTTAAAAATATGTTACACGAGCCATGTGGGGATTGTTTTGGGTGGTGAGAGTTATACCTCTAGTTGAGGCTTAAAATCTCCCACGAGACCTGAGGGAAAATGGAGCGGCTTGGGGAAATGGCACGTGTGCTCTCAGACTATGGCCTGTGTGTCTGTCCTGCAGGACCTGAGTAGCTGACTCTTCAGTTAAGCTGCTTTTGGTTTTCAGCCTTTTGGCTACAGTGCTAGGAGGGAGTTGTTAGTCATGTGACTGGGAACAAGAGGAAATTGGGATTTTTTTTTTTTTTTTTCAAGTTTTTCCCTATGGGGTAGGAGATACCAAGTAGAAAAACCACTGGCAATTTTTAAGTTAAAGAGGCAGCCTCTTCAGTAGAGACAAGCTGACGACAATACAGCTTGGCTGTGGGGTGCAAGAGACTTGCCTTTCTGGAAATTAGCCCAGGAGAATTGATCATTTAGTTATCTTAAAGACTGATTCTGACTGCAAACAAAGGACAGTCCTTACATCTTTTGTGTGGGAAGACTTTCTGTTCTTTTTCACCGCAGTTGGGAAACCATCTTTGAATTAAGACCCCAGCATAATGGGCTGAATCTGCCAGAAGCACAAAACCTAAGGCATTCTCCAGAGCACTGGTTTGCTTGACTTCAGAGAGGAAAATGGCCTTTGGAATACAAACAGGTTTACAGTACACATGCTGTCATCTTTAGACTGCAAGCAAAAAAATGCTGCCAACCATGTGTAACAAACCAAAGTGAAATGGTTCCAGTTGGGAGGTCTGGATTTCCTTTCCTGTTTCGTTTGTTTGTCAAATGAAAGATTGGGATGCTATTTGAAACCAGAGCAGATGATTCTTGGTGAAAGCAGAGGCTATTATTGTAAAACAAATTTAACCATATGAAATGATAGCAATTATGAGTTTTCAACAGTACTCTGGTTAAATAGCGTTCCTCTATGGCTCCTTGTCTAATAGCTGTGAAATTTCTAATAAGATTTTAAAAAATAGATGTAAAGGATTGGGCATATTTTAATTACATTCACCTGTGAAACTCTAGTGGGTGTTTTGTTTGTTTGTTGTTGTTAGATTATAGAATTATAGCAAATATTTAAATCATAAGGCCTGATACAGTCATCATGTCAAAAGACAGGAGCTGAAAGAGTAGTTGCAGCTAATAAAAGCCGTAGGTCCCCCTGCCTCAATCTGGTAGGTCTGTAAGCACCGTGTATGAGGTGCCTGATCAGATACGCTCACAGCATGTCTTAGGTTGTGGAGCAGACCTCTGCCTGGCCATGAGCATGCTGATAGGGTGTGTTTAGGCATGCTGACAAACGTTACATGGAGAGCTTGTTGGGGAGCAACTACAAGATGAACAAATCGGTTCTTGTTTCACAGGCTGTGGGTCTAGGGCCCACTTGCATGCTTCCTTAAAGTAGAAAAAATGATGTAGGGGAAGTAGCACATTCTGCTGATGTTAAAATATTGAAATCTGTCATACCAGGCCAAAAATTCTTAACCTTTTGAGAAAACTTTCTCCAAAGTTCTTTCTTCCATGTTATTCTTTTAGCAATAAAATTTCTAAATGCCTTGATGTATGAAGTTGGTGCACTAGGAGGGTGGGCTGCTGGCTGACCTCACTGTGAAGCCTTGCAAACCTTTCTCAGGGAAAGCCCAGCGTTCATTGGTAGTGTGCTTTGTCAACATATTAGTAAAGTGCAAGGGCTTATTGTATTCCTGTGAAGTTTTTGAAATTCATCATTTTAGACTTTATAAACAATCTGTATATATGATAGATACCCAGCTAGCACAAACTGTTGGCACCTGACTGCTAACCTAAAGGTTATTGGTTTAAATCCATCCAGTGGCACTGAGAAAGAAAGGCCTAGCAATCTACTTCTATAAAGATTACAGCTGAAAAGAGTCTACAGAGCAGTTCTACGCTGTAACATAGGGGTCACTATGAGTTGGAATCAGCTCAGTGGCAATGGGTTTGTTTTGTTTGGTATGTCTGATAGAAACAGCTAATAACATTTTAAGGGAAATTGAAGCTTATTTTTGTAGTTTTCAGTTGTTTGTACTGAGTAAAAAACTATTGCCTTTTCCAATTGCTGTTTCCCAAGTATTTTTCAGAGTAAGGAAATTAAACTTCAACAATGACCTCATATAAAATTAATCAATAAAGCATTGAATTTAATTTGTGTTGTACACACATTCTGCCATTCTGCTATGCCTAAATTGATCATAGAACTTTCCAAAATCTACTTAATTTACATCAAGATGGATGCTTTTATAAATACAAAAATTTTTACAGATACATATGACTATTAATGCTATGTTTCTTTGAATTTTGTGCATGAAACAATCTTGCCTCTGACTTACAATTAATTGGAATTTTTCTATGGTAAATAGCTTGGGCCTTGACTCCAAAAATTTTTTACTTAATGTGGACCTTATTATGAAGAAGGCATTTGGAAGTTGTTTAGGAAATGACATCATAGAATTGATCTCCAAGTATATTAAAAATCTGTTATGAACTAGCTTTAATGAAAAGAAAATAGAAAAGATAGTTACCTACATAGCTTACATTCAGTTTTGATAATTATATTTTGTAGAGATGGTGATGAAAGTCTAAGGTAATTTAACCCGCTATTCTGGTATTTGAACTCTACTCCTATCTTTGTCACTTTCTCCTTTGCTATGAACTATAGTCCCTTGAGCTTTTTAGTGTTTTAAATCCACCAAATGCTCTCTCACCTCAGAACTTTTGCATATGCTTCACCCCCACCCCCATGAAAATGCTTCAAAGAGCTCTGTAGAGTGGAAAGCCCTGGTGGTGTAGTGGTATAAAACCTTGGCTGTTAACTAAAATGTTGGCAGTTTGAACCCACCAGCCACTCCATGGGAGAAATATGTGTCAGTCTTCTTCCCTAAAGATTACAACACAGACATCAGTGGAGCAGTTCTACTCTGTCCTGTAGGGTCACGATGATTCAGAATCTACTTGATGGCGACAGGGTTTTGGTTTTCTGTTGAGTGAATCTTTCCCTGGGCCATCATGCTCTGCCTTGGGACTGATTCTTTTCTTGCATTTACCAAAATTTGTAATAAGTTTATTTTCTTATTTAATCTCTTCTTCTCACTAAACTGTGAACCACATGATCTCCCTCTGTCTCACTTCCTATGTTTATCTATATTCATACTATCTATATATGTTGTTGTTGTTGTATGCCATCGAGTCAGACCGACTCATAGTGACCCCTCCTTGGGTTTCTGAGGTGGTATCACTAAGGAAGTAGATTGCCCCACCTTCCTT
>NW_006922177.1:1419994-1421242 GCF_000298275.1 Orycteropus afer afer
GCTACCAGAGCTCCCTAATCAAGGAATAAACTGCCACATTTCCTTACAACATCTCCATTGTCAAGAACCATGTTTGAATGGCCCTGTAAAACTGGCTGCTTTTCCCTATCTGAGTTGAGATGTCTATGGAATGGATGTGATGGGGATCCCCCTTCCTGCCGGTGCTCCCTCTCCTCACATGGAGCCAAGGATGTGGGTGGGATTGAGTGTATAAAAGAGAGTGTATGTCTGATTGAACTCTATGCTATCTTTGTCACTTGGGAGAGCATAAGTATGAATGTATGGGAGTGACTGTGATTGTGATTGAATGTATGTAAGTGTGTTAATATATGACTTGTGTTCACATGCATGAGTGTGGGAATGTGTGAGTGTGAGTGTGTGAGTATGTGAGTGTGTGTATGCATTTGAGTGTGTGAATGTGGGAATGTGCTTTATTGTGAATGTATGAATGTGAGAGTGAGTGTTGGAGTGAGTATGAGTGCAAATGTGACTGTGACTGAGTGTGTGTGTCATAACAACAGAATCATTGAGGAGATAGTGATTAAAGCTAAAACTCATTCATCTTACAGAGGTGTAAAGATGTCTTTCCATATTCAGTTTTTCCACACCAAATATATAGTACCCTGGTTTTGTGTTCTAAAAGGCATGTGGGCAACAAAGAGTCTCCTTTTACATAATCAAATAATCTTCTACCAAAACACACTTTCAATATTCACTGATGCTGGCATTATTTCAGACTTTTTTTTTTTTTTAACCATAATCAAGTGGCCAGTGGGGGAGTATTGGTAAGGCAAACATCCACAGTTTACCAAGAATAAGGATCTTACATCTTACCTTTAATTTAGAAAGCTGTCATTTAAGTTGTGGCATGTGGCAATAATGTTCATTTAAAATAAGGCAGAAGTTGCTCTAGGCACGAAGGAACCTGTGAAGAAACCTCTCAGAGTCACCCACTACTGGATGCCAGCACCTCAACCTTTTATCCGCTCAGTGCCTTTTTTCTTCCTCTGGAAAGTGTTCATTTTACGAGCCTTCTTCTGAAAGGTTTATCCAGGTGGCACATGAACTTAACAGACTCAGAGTAGGGGAGGGTATAAGGTATCTGCTGTAAGCATGGCCTAAGATCCTGAGTTATTCAAAGTACACTTTGTTTAGCCTGGACCATGCTGAGATACAGACAAATGTAGTTCCTTGAGATATTTTATTCTAGCTCACATGTAGTTTTTTGCAGTGTTTTTTTTTTTTTTT
>NW_006922177.1:1421342-1442066 GCF_000298275.1 Orycteropus afer afer
TGACAAAATGACCAAAGTAGGTGAGATGAAGTCTGGCCATTCTCGCCTCCAAGGAGCATTCCCGCTGCACTTCCTCCAGGACAGATCTGTTAGTTCTTCCAGCAGTCCACTTCTGCCCCGTGGTTAGCTTTTCCATGTATCTTTCTTTGCTATGCATTCCTGCTCTCTGAGCTGTCTCCCTGTTCGAATACTGCCCTTCTGACCTCCCATGGTTGATTGTTCTAAGGAGTGTACCTTCCTGGTATAAATGTTCACCATATATGCCTATTGTTTAGCTGGAAGCCACAAGAGTGAGTTCCATTCTAGGCCTAAAGGGTAACTAAGGGCCATAGTCTTGGAGGTTTCACCGGGCTCTGTCAGACCAGTACAGCCTGGTCCTTTTGTGATTTTGAGTTTCATTCCACATTTTTCTTGCATTCTATCCAGGATCTCCTACATTGATCCCTTTCCAAGTGATTTACAGTGGTAGGCACCATCTAGTTCTGGTCTCACGGTCATATAGGCTGAGGTTCGCATGGTAATTGTTTCCATGGGTCTTTGGTTTTCTTCATTCTTCTTTGCTCTGGATGAGGAGAGACCAAGGGTTGCATCCAGATGGCTGCTTACAAGCTTTTAAGACCCTACTCGCTGCTCACCAAAGTAAGATGTAGAACAAAGTTTTTGTGTAGTGTGTTATGTCAATCAAACTTGATGTCCCCCACAACCATGGTCCCAAGACCCCAGGTCCAACAATTCACTCCTTCAAGGTGGTTGGCTATGGGTAAGAAGTTATCATAACTTTGCTCTATTTATTCTAGCTCACATGTAGTTTTTTGCAGTGTTTTTTTTTTTTTTTTAGGGTGGAAATGACTATCAGATATGCTTTCTCTGCAGCTGTTTAGCTCTCCTGTAAGCAGCCATGCAAAGCCTAGTGAAGGGTCTAGCCCTGAGATTTCCAGGAGTTCACTGACCCTCATTAACAGGAATACTGCTCTGAGCCCGGAGCCATGAAATATGAAACTGTTAAAGGGGTGTGATGTGCACACTTCCAATTTGGAGATCTTGGATACTTATTTTAGTTTGGGCTTTGAGAAATATTAGCTGGTGCTTTCTCTGTTTTCCAGATCTGTGTATCTGAAACAGCACCTCCAAATAAGAAACCTGTGATAAAAACTCTCTGATTTTAATATCTGTTGATTATAGACCACATGCTTTTGGAAATATTCAGAACAAAGAAAGGCATTATTTTGCTTTATTCATGAAAGAAGGCAATTATACATAAAGTATACTGAACCAAATGTTTCCAAAGTAAAGATTCTTTGTCACCCTACCATGACCACCATCACCAATGATATGACTGATAACCTATACTGGCATGCATTTATGTAGTATGGAAAAAAGTTGGTATCTTTGGAATTTGAACCAGTTTTTTTATAAAAGAATATGTTGTTGTTGTTGTTATGTGCCATTGAGTCAAACCTGACTCATGCGACCCCTTCTTGGGTTTCTGAGGCAGTATCACTATGGAAGTAGATTGCCCAACTTTCCTTCTGAGGAGTGGCTGGTGGGTTTGAACCGCCAGTCTTCTGGTTAGCAGTCAAGTGCCTTAGGCACTACACTACTAAAGCTCCTATAAAAGAATGTATTATTTATAAATTACATTTTTATAAGAAATCTGAACCCTTACCACTGCAATCTCCTTACTGTAAAACTTGAAAAAGTGACTTTGAGAACCATATTTTCCAATTTAAATGTTCATTCTTTATCCCTGCTTTCTTTATAACAAAATGAGTTTAATTAAATTTGCTTTTATATTTGTGTGTCCATGTGTGTACACTGTAAGTGCATGCATGTGCACGTGTGCCCACACATGTTTGTATGTGGCCATAAGTGCTGAGTACCCAAGGCCATGGTGGATGCTTCCTTCACACTGCTGCCTCAGGCAAGTCCTAGCACAGGGCATCTTACTGCTTGCTGGCACTAACCAAGAATGTTGGCAGCAGTATGTACCTCCTATGTGGAACAGGATTTTAATTGCTCAAGCCAGGCCTGATGCTGCCTGGACCTCTTAGGCAATTCTAACTGGAAAATGATGTATGCCAATATTCAAATTTTTGAGGCCAGGAAGGCCCATTTAACTTTTTCCCATCCTCCACAGTTCTTGACCACTCAGTGAAAAGGAAGTTCCCAGGCTTTCCTATCCCACATGACTATGCGTCTTTATTAGACATTATTGCATATCCTAGGCCCTTTTAACTCCTTTCAACTGTGTTTAGTGAGACCCCTATTTTGTGAAGATTTGTCTCAGTAGTTCCACCTCTCACTCTCCCTAAGGACACTGCCACTATTGTAGATGTTCTTCAGAAAAGGCTGTGAACCCTAGGGCCTATTCACCTTGGAGCCAAAGAGTGTCAGATGCTACTTGTCTATACCCCCTCTAAGTCACACCCTTGACTATACGTTTTCTGCTCATCCATGCAGTGTAGTCCCACTCCACTCTTCTCTCATTCATTGCCTCCTGGCCAGTTTGGCCCCTATGTTACACAGTCTGCAGTCTTAGGCTTATCAAAACCTCCTCCACATATTGACACATTATTTAGAGTCCTCAAGACACATATCTGGGCCTAGGGATTGCTTCTCTGACTAGTTGAGCACAGTGGTGGCTCCAGTACCTAGCTGACCTAAGGATCAATATGGAAGGAGCAGTATCCCCTGTGTTGTAGACCAAATCTAAACTAAACCCACTGCCATTGAGTGGATTCCAACTCATAGTGACCCCCATTGAGTTCTCAAGGCTGTCAATCTTCAAGGAAGTTGATTGTCTCATCTTCCATCCACAGAGCAGCTGGTGGGTTTGAACCATCAACCTTCTGGTTAGCATCCAAAGCCTTAGCCAGTACACCACCACAACTCCTTCTTTGTTTCTTAGGCAAGAGTATAAAATAAGCTTCTATCCTGTTTATGCTACTGCTATTCTGTTTTTCAAATATTTGCAACTTTAAAATGAGAAAATTAGACTTCATTTTCTGTAGTGATTTTTCCAACTCCATGATTCTTCAAGAGCAAAACTGAAATTGATATCCATCTACTCTCACTGTCTCTTTATTAGGCTGAAATTTATGAAAATGTAAATTGTTGACCACTATAAAAAAGTACGATCTCATATCAACTGAATGCACCATCACTTTTCACATTTGGTCAATATTTTAAATTACTTAAGTAAAGCCATAATTTCATTTGCTATGCACAGTGGCTGAATTGTCCTTCCGTCTTTGAATTCCTTATGATTTCTATTATAGTTCTGTGGTATGCTATAGAAAGGAGTCTGGGATTTCTTTTCTTTCGTTTGTCTCATGGATTGGTGAGGAAAACAAATCACTGTCCTAGAACTGTGTGTAAGTGGAGCAAGTGCAGTTCTGGGCCAGTTACTGTGTAGGGGAACTAGACACTGTGGGTCAGTGACTGACAGAGAAAAATCCAGCAGATGCACTTTCTGGCCTTTAATGAAAATAAATATCCCACACAAGCCACTGAGACTATGCTTTGTTCCCATGCTTGAGAAAAGTAATTGTTAAAGGAAGACCCTCTCCTGCTCTGACCTCATATTTAATGTTGGGCTACACTTGGGAGTATTCCAAAGGATGCATCTTCTTCATAATGCTGGAAACACAGAGTAAATGAAGAACTTTACAACGATTTTGGCTACCACTGTTATCTTTGCATTTGTGGTTATATCATAAATCTATTTCAGAGTAGAAGACATTTTTTGATTATTCAAATCCCAGAAAAGTAATTAAATATGTCTCCATGAGGCTCATTTGTTTGTGCATTCATTCAATCAATCAATCATTAGACACATATTTTTTAGTGCTCACTGTGCTCCAAGAGACCCATGTTAGGTGCACTGAATTATGCCCATTCCTGGTGCTGGGAAAAACTTACCTTGTAGAGGAGATGAGGTTTAATGCGAGGCAGGGTGCATGTACTGGTCCAGTAGCCTATGCTCTGTGAATATGGTGTGTCAAAGGACTCAGTTCATGAGACAAACCAGTTCGGGCAATGCTGACTTTACATCTTGTCTAGAGTATGGAAGGGATCCCTTAGTTCTTGTGAACTCACTCAAATGAGATCATGAGATAAGATATGAGTCAGATCTGACTCATAGTTGACCCCTCCTTGGGTTTCTGAAGTGGTATCACTACAGAAGTAGATTGCTCAATCTTCCTTCTGATGAGATAAGATATTATGGTTTATTATTATAAGAATAGGATCTTGGGATAGAGCAGAGCAGGCCCACATCCTAGCGGTGATTTCCAGAAGATGAACTGGTAGTATATGGCAACTAATAATGAGTGGCTTTCATTGCTCCCTCATCATCCTGTCCTCCTTCTCCAAGAGCAGGGGACAACAGAAGAGGGGTGTGCACTTGTATGCTATCCAGTCATTTAGCAGCCCATCTGCAACCACTCCTCATGTTTTAGTCTGCTTAGTCTTGCTACTACAATAAAAGTACTCCAAGTGGGTGGCTTCATAGACAAGCATTTATTTTTCTCAGAGTTCAGAGGTAGAAGTCAAAACTCAAGATGTGATTCTAGGAGCAGGCCTTTCTATGTCTATTTAAGCTTCCTGTATCTACTGGTAATCCTTGGCATTCTTGGGCAGATGCATCTGGCTCCCTCATCTGTTTTCCTCTGCCCCCTGTGTCAACATCTGTGTCTTAGTCAGGATTCCTTAGAGAAACAGGACCAGTGAGATATATAGATAAAGTATAAATATACACATATACAGGTTTACTTCAGCTAAGTGACTCATGTTATTGAAGGAGGCTGTTAGGTCTCAAATCCATACATCAGAAGACAGGCTGAAGACTGTCACAGTCTTGTGTCCCGGAGTCCACAGGTCAGATGGCAGGAACAGTGAGAAGTGAAGGACTTCAGACAAAATGTCTACTTATACTCTGAAGGCAGAGGACACCAGAGGGAAACTTCCTTTTTGCTCTGTGGAAGAGCTCCCCAAAATATAGATGCTTGGCATAAGATAGACTTCTACAAAGCACATATTGAACTCCATTTTGTATTGTCCCCAACATAGGAGGCATTTGAATGAAGATCATAGTAATGGGTTAATCTGCATTGACTCAGGGAGGACAGGGAGGATGGAAGGAAGAACTGCATATGTGCTCAGAAATAATATTTTTGCATAAGCTGTCCCTATCCTTTAAAGGTAAGTAAAACTGTTTTTGCAAAATACTTGCACAGGTTAACTCCAGGACAAAATGTCTATAGATTAACTGATGTAGATAGTTACTGAAGTATGACTAATGGTTGCTATTTCCCTAAACTTGTCCTATTTAAAAGCCGTTGTCATTTTCTGTAGTTTGGAGCAATTTGTAATTTTCCAAATTGTTGCTCACTGCAATCATAATACCCTTCAATTGACCTCTTTGCTTAAATGTTTTCAGAGACTCAGTATTGCTCCTTGACATTTTAGTGCCAGAATTTTGGGATTTGAAGATGCATAATCTCCAATGACTCCTGAAAAGTCAAGGACCTGGAGGCTTCAGTACCAGCACAAGCCTCTTGAGCTTGTCCACAGATGTCTTGGAAGTCATAAGCAGTAAATAACTTCTCAAATCTCAAGCTCTGCTCTCCTTTGCAAAGAATCTCTTTGAGACTTATTGAAAGATTGAATTTTGTTTTGTTCTTACAGGAATGTACCTCCACTAGTCACAGTAGAAGAGGCTCTGGATCTTGTGCAAATCACTGTCCCAGAAGCCCAGAAGTTTTCAAGTTTATAGATTCTGAAACTCTATAAGCACAAAGCAAAACCTGCAGTGATCCCATCAAGATTTTGCTGAGTCTGAGATTCCCAAACTTTAAACAAACTCAACACTTTTTGTAAATGGGTGTCATAATCTTGTCTAGGACAGTAATAAAAAAGTATGTAGCCACTTTGGGGTTCTTTTGAATTATTAAAGTTAAATTAGAAAAGAAAGGCTCTTGAATCAAACAGGCCCCAAAGGACACCTATTTAAATTGGTATTTTGAAGCTTCTAAAAAACATGTGAAAATAAAATTGATTCCCTGAAGGACACTGTTTCTAAATTAACTCAACAAAATAAGGAACTACTATGGAAGAATCTTACAGTTTCTCCCCATTCCTTTCCAGAAACAGTCTCTCTAACTCTCCCCCCACTTACCCCTCACTTCTTATTCTTTTGACAATACTTTGTCTGAATTTCCTTTTTTAACTTAAAGAATCTACTTAGGTTACAAGGCCTGTTCTTGAAATGCCTTTTAAACTCTGCCCTACACGCTCCAGGAGGGTCACCAGAGAAACTCCTAATGATCTTTACACATCCTTTGTTCCCTGGACTTGCATAAAACTACTTAGTATCATTAGGGATTTTCAAAAACTATACAAAGACCCTTATAAAATTTCTGAGGAATTTAAAATTCTTATTGAAGCTTACCAGACTGGCTTTACCAGCCTGGGTTACCACATTTATATCAATTTGAAACCAAACCAAACTCACTGCCATAGATTTGATTCCAACTCATAGCAACCCCTCCTTGGGTTTCCAAGATGGTATCTCTATGGAAGTAGATTGCCCAGTCTTCCTTCCAAGGAGTGGCTGGTGGGTGTGAATCACCAACCTTCTGGTTAGCAGTCAAATGCCTTAAGTACTATGCCACTGGATCTCCCTTATTTAAATTAGTCCACTAGATAATAATTTTCAAGGTGAATAAACTGATGGCATTATAATTAAAACAGTCTCCTAACCAAAAAAGCCCACCACTTATCTATCAGTTTGTCATACTGTGGTGGTTTGCATGTTTCTATGATGCTGGAAGCTATGCTACCAGTATTTAAAATACCAGCAGGGCCACCATGGTGAACAGGTTTTAGTGGAGTTTCCAGAATAAGAATGACTAGGAAGAAGGACATACACAAGTCAACTTCTGAAAAAAAAAAGGGAGGGGGTGCACTGAAAACTTTATTGATAGCAGGGAAACATTGTCCAATATTGTGCCAGAAGATGAGCTGCTCAAGTTGGAATGTACTCAAAATATGACTGGGGAAGTGCTGCTTCCTCTAAGTAAAGTCTACCTTAATGACATAGATGGAGTTATTGCTCCATTTCGGACTTGAATTTGCTGATGTGGCATGACTCAAAATAAGAAGAAACAGCTGCAAATATCCATGAATAATTGGACTTCTAGTGTACACAGCATGAATCTAGGAAATTTGGAAGTTGTCAAAAATGAAATTGAACTCATAAAGATTGATTTTAGACATTTATTGTTGTTGTTATGTGTCATCGAGTCATCTCCAACTGATAACGACCTTATGCACAACAGAACAAACCACCGAGTGGTCCTGTACCAACCTCACAATCCTTGCTATACCTGAGCCCACCATTGCAGCCACTGTATCCTCCATCTTGTTGAGGATCTTCCTCTTTTTCATTGACCCTCCACCTTACCAACCATGATGTCCTCCTCCAGTGAATGGTTCTTTCTGATAACATGACTAAAGTAGGTGAGACAAATGCTTCCAAGCAGCATTCCAGCTGTACTTCTTCTGGGATAGATTTGTTAGTTCCTTTAGTAGTCCATGGTACTCACAGTATTCTTTGCCAACACCACAACTCAAAGGCATTTTATCTTTCACATGCATATGAGGTGATTGAAAACACCATGGCTTTGCTTAGGTGCACCTTAGTCTTCAAAGAGACATCTTTGCTCTTCAGTATCTGAAAGAGGTCCTTTGCAGCAGATTTTCCCAATGCAATATGTCATCTGATTTCTTCACTACTACTTCCATTGGTGTTGATTGTAGAACCAAGTAGTATGAAGTCTTTCACAACTTTAAACTTTTCTCCATCTATCCCGAGGCTGCTTATTTGTCCAGTTGTGAGGATTTTTGTTTTCTTTATATTGAGGTGTAATCCATACTGCAGATTGTAGATTTTAATCTTCATCAGTAAGTGCTCCAAGTCATCCTCACTTTCAACAAAGTTGTTTCATCTGTTGTTGTTGTTATGTGCCATCGAGTCATCTCCGACTAATAGTGACCTTATGCACAACAGAATGAACCACTGAGTGGTCCTGTGCCAATCTCACATCCTTGATATACTTGAGCCCATCATTGCAGCCACTGTATCCATCCATCTTGTTGAGGCCCTTCCCCTTTTTCATTGACCCTCCACTTTACCAACCATGATATCCTCCTCCAATGAATGGTTCCTTCTTATGACATGACCAAAGTAGGTGACACAAATGCATAGCATGTTAAAGATTCTTCCTCCAATCCTGATGCCATGTTCTTCCTCATATAATCCAGATTCTCAGATAATTTTCTCAGCATGCCAATTGAATAAGTATGGTGAAAGGAAACAACCCTGCCACACTTCTTTCCTGATTTCAAACCATGCAGTATCCTCTTGTTCTGTTCAAATGACAGCCTCTTGATCTACGTACAGGTTCCTCATGCGTTCAATCAAGTGTTTTGGAATTTCCGTTCTTCTTAATGTTATCCAGAATTTGTTATCATCCACACAATTGAATGTCTTTGCATAGGGAGTAAAACATAAACAAACATTTCTGGTATTCTTTGCTTTCAGCCATGATCTATCTGATATCAGCAATGACACCCCTCATTCCATTCCTCTTCTGAATCTAGCTTGCATTTCTGGAAGTTCTCTGTCAATATGTTTCTGAAACCATTTTTTAATTATATTCAGTAAGATTTTACTTGCATGTGATGGTAATGATATTGTTTGATAATTTCCACATTCTGTGGGCATAAATGAGCTGAAATGGACTGGTAGTGGCCATTTTCAACCAGACAATCATATGGTTTATTATTCCAGAAATGGCAAATTGAAGAGAAATGGTATTGTATTTATCATCAAAAAGAATATTTCAAGATCTATCCTGAGTTACAATGCTATCAGTGATAGGATATTATCCATATTACTATAAGAAAATCTAGTTAATATGACTATTGTTCTAATTTGTGCACCAAACACTAAAGCTAAAGAAAAGATATTGAAGATTTTTACCAACTTCTGCAGTCTGAAATTGACCAAATATGAAACCAACGTATTGATAATTACT
Source organism: Orycteropus afer afer (assembly GCF_000298275.1). NCBI lineage: Eukaryota > Metazoa > Chordata > Mammalia > Tubulidentata > Orycteropodidae > Orycteropus > Orycteropus afer. The sequence goes on from NW_006922177.1 coordinate 1,430,444, forward strand.
GGTGTTTGGAATGCAAAATTTGGAAGCAAGGAAGAAGCAACAGTAGTTGGAAAACATGGCCATGGTGACAGAAATGATGCTGGAGATTGCTGATAGAATTTTGCAAGACCAAGAACTTATTCATTGCAAATACCTTTTTTTAAACAACATAAATAGTATATGTGGACCTAACCAGATGAAATGCATAGGAATCAAATTGACTGCATCTGTGGAAAGAGGCAATTGAGAAGCTCAGTATCATCAATCAGAACAAGGCCATGGGCTAATTGTGGATCACACCATCAATTGTTCCTATGCAAATTTAAGTTGAAGCTGAAGAAAATTAAAACAACTCCACAAGAGACAAAATATAACCTTGAATATATCCTCCCTTAATTTAGAGATAATCTGAAGTATAGATTTGATACATTGAACACTAGTGGCTGAAGATCACATGGCTTGTGGGATGACATCAAGAACATCATAGATAAAGAAAGGAAAAGACCATTAAAAAGACATGAAAGGAGGCAAAGACCAAAATGGATGTCAGAAGAGACTCTGAAACTTCCTCTTGAATGGAGAGTAGCTAAAATGAGTGGAAGAAATGATGAAGTAAAATATCTAAACAGAAGATTTCAAATGGCAGCTTGAGAGGACAAAGTAAACTATTATAGTGAAATGTGCAAAGACCTTGAGATGGAAAATCAAAGCTGAAGAACTCAGTTGGCACTTCTGAAGCTGAAAGGACTGAAGAAAAAATTGAAGCCTCAAGTTGCAGTACTGAAGGATTCTAATGGCAAAATATTTAATTATTCAGGAAGCATCAAAAGAAGATGAAAGGAATACAGAGTCACTGTACCAAAAAGAATTTGTTGACGTGCAGCCATTTCATGAGAGAACCAATGTTTAAGAACCAATGGTACTGAAAGAAGAAGTCCAAGCTGACTGATGGAATTGGCAAAAAACAAGGCTCCAGGAATTGATGGAGTACTCACTGAAATGTTTCAAAAATGGATGTAGTGCTAGAGGAGCTCACTCATTTATGCCATGAAATTTGGAAGACAGCTGACTGGCCAACCAACTGGAAGAGATCCATTTCTGTGCACATTGCATAGAAAGGCAACTGAACAGAATGTGGAAATTATGAACAATATCATGATTATTATAGGTAAGTAAAATTTTGCTGAAGTTAATTCAAAAGTGGTTGCAGTGATACTCTAAGAGTGAATTTCCAGAAAATCAAGCCAGATTCAGAAGAGAATGTGGGGTAAGGGATATCATTACTGAACTCAGAAGGATCTTGGTGGAAAGCAAAGAATACCAAAAAGATGTTAACTTGTGTTTTATTGAGCACACAATGGCTTTCAATTGTGTGAATCATAACAAATTATGGATAACACGGAGAAAAATGGAATTTCAGAACACATAAATATGCTCATGGGGAATCATAGACTAAGAGGCAGCCGTTTTGACATAAAAAGGGGATACTGCACGGTTTAAATCAGGAAAGGTGTGCATCAGTGTTGTATCCTTTTCCCATACTTATTCAATCTGTATGCAGAAAAAATAATCAGAGAAGCTGGATTATATAAAGAAGAACACAGGCATCAGGATCAGAGGAATACTTATTGACAACCTGCAACATACAGATGACACATTATACACCAAAAAATGAAGAAGACTTGAAACACTTACTGATAAAGATCAAAGCCTACAGCTTGCACAATGGATTATGCTTCAACATAAAGGAAACAAAAATCTTCACAACTAGACCAGTAAACAACATATTGATAAATGGGGAAAAAAAATAAGTTGTCAAGGATTTCATTTTACTTGGATCTACAGTCAACGTGCATGGAAGCAGCAGTCAAGAAATCAAATGATGTATTGGGCTGGCCAAATCTTCTGCAAGAGACCTCTTTAAAGTGTTTAAATATCTTCCTACAAATGTATTTGTATGTGCTATGAAAATTTCATATCCAGTTTAAATATAACAGGAAGTAAAGTTAGGATAACTTCTTAGCCACAGATAAGAACCTTGAGAAAGTGAGTCACTGGACCTTTGGTCTGGGGACAATGGTCACTGGGAACATCAAACTCAATTGGCACAGAAAGTATACAAAAATACTGTTCTACATCTTACTTCAGTAAGACTTCAGGGTCTTGCTCATAGCCATATAAGTGGGAACTATTGGTCCTTCCTCATCCCCAGCAAAGAAGAGTGAAGAAAATCAAAGACTCATGTAAACAGTTAATAGAAAAGACTAATGGACCATGATAACCACAACCTATATGACCCTGAGACCAGAAGAACTAGATGGTACCCAGCTACCAAGGCCAACAACTCAGAAAGGGATCAAAATTGGAGATCCTGGATAGAGTGGGAGAAAATTTTGGAACAAAACTCAAACTCATAAAAAAGACCAGGCTTACTGGTCTGATAGAGACTGGTGAAACCCCCAAGACTATGGCCCCAAATTACCCTTTGGGCCAGGAATTGAACTCACTCCCGTGGCTTAACTCTCAACCAAACAATAGACAGGCCTATGAGCTGAACACCTGCACTAGGGAGATGTGATCCTTAGAACAATTAACCATGGGAGATCAGAAGAGCAAAAGTTTCACAAGGAGAAAGGTAGGGAGGCAGGAATGCATAGGCAAGAAGGACACTGGGAAAGGGAGAGGACAAAATGTTTTTAAGAGCAGGGGTACCACTTTGAAGACTAAGGTGTGCTTGACCCAAGCTATGGTATTTTCAATAGCTTCACATGCATATCAGAGCTGCATGGTTAATAAGGAGGATTGCAAAATAACTAACACTTTTGAATTGTGGTGCTGGCAAAGAATTTTGAAGGTACCATGGACTTCTAGAAGAACGAACAAATATGTTTTGGAGGAAGTGCAGCCAGCATGCTTTTTAGAAGTGAGAATGGCCATACTTTGTCTCTAATACTTTGGTCATAGACTAAAGTTGTCAGAAGGGACAAGTCCCTGGGAAGGATGTTATGCTGGGTAAAGCAGAGGATCAGGGAAAAAGGGGAAGACTCTCAATGAGATTTACCCTGTGGCTACAACAATAGGCTCAAACATGACAAGGATTATGAGGATGGCACAGGACCAGACAGTGTTTTGTGTTGTTGTACATGTGGTCATTATGAATCAGAGATGACTTGACAGCACCTAGTAACAACAACAACCAACAAAGGAAATCCAAGCCCTTTGAAGGTACTAAACCCAGTATTTGCAATTATTGCAAAAAACCTTGGGCAAAATTAAAATAACAAATGAAAGAAACAATCTAAACAAGAGAACTAAGTTTTAAACAATTTGCTTAACATCCTTGATAAATCAGCCTGGGTTTTCCCCCTGCCAGGACACTGGTTTGGGGTTCATGTTCAAAAACATTACAGGCTAAATATACTAGAAGTAATTTAGAGATTCAGTGATCACTTTAGGAAAATGAGTTCTCATTTTTGTTGTCTTTTCTTTTCCCTGAAGAACTTTTTTTAATGTTCGGGTTTTGTCAGTGGGTCTGATATCTCTCCATTTGAGACTCTGAGAAGTTAATAAATTTATCTATTATTAACCTGTAGCGTTAGGTCAATTTAATCCAGAATTTGCTATACACATTTTAAGAAGCTAGTTTCCCCATATGGTTGTCTTGTGTAGTACTGTGTAAGCCTGGTTTTTGAGTCGGCCTCACAGTCTAGTGAGTTTATATAGTTTTTGTGCTTCGTTTTTCTCTGAGAGATTTTCTGTAATCTAGAGTGTTCTGTTTAAGTTTCTGTCATAACAAGTTGAAGTCAATGACTTACGTTTTTTTGTGGGGCTGTCGAAAAATCTAAGTTCTTTCTTCTTCCAAGAAAAACTGCTTCTTATTCCTGGCCTTTTGGTAACCACTTTGAAAAAATTTAATGTAAATTACTCTGTTTTGAAAGTACACTGAAAATGGTAAGTTAACAAGGCCTTAGGAAGGGAAAATTATTCTAAATTACTTCACTAATAGAGCCTATAGAGTATGTAGAAGATAGGGCTTTGAAAATATGTTCATTTCCTATCTCCAGACAGTATTATTAAAATAGATCTTAATATTTCTTCAAAGAACTTCATTCTGATTGGTTTAATGATAAATGAGCTCTTACATAAATTAAATAGTCCTAATATTCCCAGGAATTAATGAAAATGAATTCATTCTGACAGAGGCTTTATATTAACATTGAAAGCAAAATCTTTCTAAGGATTTTAAACTAAATATACTATGAAACATATTTTCTTTAAGGAAAAGAAGTAATTTTCATTAATGACAAGAAATGAAGATTCAAGGGACTGAGAAAATTTAGAGTTCCCTCAAATAGCTTTCTAAGTCCCCAGTATTGAGAATACCCAGTGCAAAGCAAGAAAAACAAAGTACAAGCCCTTCAGGACAGTCTTATGTTAAATGGCCTTTAAGAGACCTTTCAAGCTCCCTCAAGAATATGCTGGTAACTGTTCCTATCAAGATAAGAAAGTAACAACACGGTTTCAGCTAAAATAATTATAATAAAATAAACTAGAAAGAAAGGGAATGCCTTTATGTTACCAGGCAACCAAGTTAGACTCATGATGCTTGAACTTGAAATAGTGGAGACATGGCTCCATTAATGACTGAGAGTTTTCCCAACTTTGCCTAGATGATATGCTATCATTCAGAATTAGTTAAGACTGAGAAAATGAAGAGAAAAAACCTTGAAGACAAGACAACTAAACAAGCTGCTTCTCAAATTATCCTTGCCCTTGTAACGAGCACCAAAACAAAACAAAACAAAAGGCATTGAGTTAATTCTGACTCATAGGAACTCCCATTGGCTTTCCAAGGCTGTAAATCTTTACTGAAATAAATTGCCTCATCTTCCTCCCCTGGAGCAGCTGGTGGGTTTGAACTATTGCTCTTCTGGTTAGCATCCAAATGCCAGAAATTTCCCAAATTTGTTTACTGATGACTAATTTTTATAAGTTAACTTTAGAAAGATTAGTAAAACATCAAAAATTACCGCAAATAGAAGAAATCAGAACATAAGAAAATAGTAAACTGATTACAAATTTAAGGTTAAATTGATAAAATATAAAAAAAAATTAAAATTTTAATAAAAGTATAGACTATTTAAATAATAATAAAAGTATAGAATATTTAAATAAGGGAGCTCTGGTGGCATAGTGGCTAAGGCACTTGACTGCTAACCAGAAGGCTGGCAATTCAAACCTACCAGCCACTCCTAGGAAGGAAGATCGGGCAACCTACTTCCATAGTGATACTGCCTCAGAAACCCAAGGAGGGGTCACTATGAGTCGGGTCTGACTCGATGGCACATAACAATATAATAACAAATTCAAATAAATTTTACCTCAACTGTAATATGTTTTGTAATACATAATTTTAATTTAATTTCCAAGATTTTTAAGTAGTTTACTCTTATCAAATAAATTAATATTCATTATAATTGAGATTTATAGACTCTTACTTTTTTATTGCCATAGAGAAAATATATGCTAATATTTAGGTTTAATAATAAATATGTTCATTTTTACCACTTAAAAAGTTGTGATATAAGTAATATGAACAAAAATAAGAAATGTAAAAGGTTTTTTAAAAGAGAATTTATTTATCATGCTCAAAGTTCTTGTTTACTACAACTAAAGGTTTAATAGATTCATGAGAATTTTTACAAGATTAAATATCAAGTATCAAAGAATTGAATTTCTCACTGTTAAGATAACACAATTTTCTTTAATTACTAACTTAAAGAATTAATTTTATTCTTTGTGAAATCTACTTTGAAGGCAAGAGAGCAACAGAATAAATTCCTGAGTTTAAAAAGCTATGAAATATATTAAAATCTTAACAAAACGTGTTCAGCCTTGATAATCTTATTTCCTTAATATTCTGTTTATTCCATGTAATCTGCCTAGTAGGCAAAAATTCTGTGTCTCTGAGTTTATGTTAACTATTATTATGTGTCAAAATTATTGTATGTTTTGTCTGAAGCTCTTTGAAAATAAGGTTAATCACTGTATTTAGAAATGTTTTTATCGAAAGTTTCTATTTCACTGACTTAACTGGCTTTGCATTCGTTTTTAATTAATTCTCATCAAATCTTTTACTTTTAAGAATTATTATTATATGTTAACCATGTTGTTGTTGTTGTTATGTGCCATCGAGTGGGACCCAACTCATAGCGACCCTCCTTGGGTTTCTGAGGCAGTATCATTACGAAAGTAGATTGCCCAACTTTCCTTCCGAGGAGTGGCTGGTGGGTTTGAACTGCTAGCCTTCTGGTTAGCAGTAAAGTGCCTTAGGCACTATGCTACGAGAGCTCGTATGTTAACCATAGACATTTTAAAATTGCCATTTGTAGATAGGTTCCACTTTGCTGGTTTACTGAAAACACTTGACCACCTTAAAGAACTAAATTGAAAGTTTTAGCATAGCCTGAAAAAAAAAAGCAAAAAAGAAAAAATGACTGGTAACATTTTTTTTTTTTAAGAGTGAAAAAGAAAATAGTTCTAAACTGGAATGTCTGGAAATTTTGTCTATAGAAATTTTGAGGGAAGGTGAAGAGAATGAATGAAAGAGAAGCGGAAAGACAAAAGTAAATTTCTGGTTACCTAGTGCCCCTCTGACAAGGATATACCACAAATAGGATGGCCTTAATAAACAGGAGTTTGGGAGGCTAGGAGTCTGTGTTCAAAGTGCCAAGCTCTAGGGGCTGGGTGCAAGCCCCTTGACCTTGGGCTTCAGCTCTGCCTCTTGTTCCTAGCCCACTGAAGCTAGAAGCATCTCTTCACTCAGGCACCAACTGGCTGCTGAGGCTAAGAAGCCCAAGGTCGACAAATAAAATCGCACAGTCCCAATGTTACCAAACCACATGGCAGGTCATTAATTCAAATCCATTGTAAGCCCCAAGCATGACTCAGCTACATGCAGGATTCAAGCTGCCATAGGCTAGAGGCCATTCCCAAAGCTGCTTCTTTTGTACAGGAAGCAGCCCACCTACCCAAAACAGCTACTCAGCTGCTTGTGGTAGATCCCCCCATGGAGTTGATTACCAGTCTCATCATGGGGAATAACTACCTCCAGCTGCCCAGCCATTCAACCAGGCCCAGCTAAGTTCACAAACTACAGTACAAACCTTACTACAGTAAGGTACAGTTGACAAACGTTACTACAGTAAGGTTTGAAATAAAAGAATTAGGTAAGTAGCTGAATAAATTCTGTGTAAATTAAAAATATTAAAATCTGTATAAATGAAGAAAAGAAAGTCTGTGTAAATGAAGGAAAGAAGGTCTATGTAATTGAAGAAAAGTTAAAATAGAACTACAGAAAGAGTTAAAATAAAGTTTTTATTTTTAAAAAAGAGCCATGAAAATACCAAGATCATAGTCAGAAGGTAATAGGGTGGACAACAAATCAGAGGATAGTTTAAAATTTAAAAAATAACTGATATATGAAAATTAGGACTCAGATTCTACATCAGAAAATAACAGAAATGTCTTAGGTATGAAACTAAAAGCAAATAAGGTTAACCTTCCTGCAGTATCTTTAGATTAATTATGATATTAAACTCAAAATAGCCATGACCAATGGTCATTTTACTACAGAAAAACAAGAGTCATAGAAAAAAAAAAACAATATACTCAAAATACTTTTAATGCATTATCCCATTGTATTATTCCAAAATATGGGCATATTTTTAAGCTTTCCTATTGATACTTGTACATCTTTAGAAAAACTTGCTCATAGATTGCAGACTGTGAATGCCAAGTTATTCTGTTAACTGCCCCTTTTATGTAAATTTCTATACCTTAACGCCTTGGTCAGATAGTAGAAACAAGGAAACATCTTTAAATGTCCTAATGGCCGGAAGCATAAGACATCTGAACCAGACAGCTCATTCCAAGACGATAAAACAAGATTTCATGCAGCCTGCTGAAATTATTGGACTTACTATTAATTGTAGCTATTCTGAGGTTATTAACTGTGCTTTGTGGACTTCTTCCCTAATAGTTTATTCAAATACCCAAAAAGTCACTTCCACTGAGTCAATTCCAACTCCTAGCAACCCTGTAAAAAAGAAAAATAAAACAAAAAGCCACTGCCAAAAAGTCAATTCTGACTCATAGCGACCCCCATAGGGCAGTAAATCTTTGTGGGAGTAGATCGCCAAATCTTGCTTCTGCAGAGTGGCTAGTGAGTTTGAACCACTAACCTTCTGGGTAGCTGTCACAGTTAGGCACTGTGCTACCAGAGCTTCTTTGTTGTTGTTGTTGTTGTTGTTAAGTGCCATCAAGTTGGACCCAACTCGTAGACTCATAATGACCCCTCCTTAGGTTTCCGAGACAGCATCACTACGGAAGTAGATTGCCCCCTCTTCCTTCCAAAGGCTGACTGGTGGATTTGAACTGCCAGCCTTCTGGTTAGCAGTCAAGTTCCTTAGCCACTACGCTACCAGAGCTCTCAGAGCTCCTTTAGCAGCCCTTTAAAAAAAAACAAAAAAAAAACCTCACTGCTGTTGTGTCAATGCGACTCATAGGAACCCCTCCTTGGGTTTCTGAGGTGGTATCTCTAATGGAAATAGATTGCCCAATCTTCCTTCTGAGGAGTGGCTGGTGGGTTTGAACCACCAGCCTTCTGGTTAGCAGTCAAATGACTTAGGCACTACACCACCAGCACTGCATAGGTTCCCAAGGCTGTAAATCTTTACAGAGGCAGATTATTTCATCTTTCTCCTATGGAGCAGCTAGTGGGCTTCAACTGAGGACCTCTTGGTTAGCAGCTTTAACCCCTGCACCACCAGAGATACTTTTTTAAGTTTTAGAAGATAGTTTATATTTTATTCTTCTTAATAATTCCTTCTAATGTTTTCAGAGAAAATTCATATGTTAAGCTGGATCAATCAGTAGGTAATGCCAGTAATTTAACTGAACATTAGATTTATCATCCCCATCCCCAATCTGGACATGAAAATTCAGACCTTTTAGCAATCCTTGTTTTAAAATGCAACCTCATGCCCAATGGTTCTAAAAATGTTAGTTCACAACTACTCCATTTTACAGACTGTTTTTTTTGATCAGTATAATAATTGCCATAGAGTTAAGTATTTTATGTAATGTATGACAAATGATTGTACTCACCCCGTAACACCACTTGCTTTGCAACAAATCATACACTTTAAAGAAACAACTATTCCTTAGGAAACAGTTCAGCTCTTCAACTTGGTTAGTGACCCTCCCTACCAAATATTCCTACTAATTCAGCCCTGCTGTTACATCCCTGTTCCTAAAAAGATCACAGAAGTAGAAGCACAAGCTACAATACGGTGAAGACAAAACAGATGGTGCCCAGCTGCCATTCATGGATAGTATAGGAGGTCTTAAAAGTCTATCTCCAAAACAGGCAGTCGTCTAAGAGAAGTAAGAAAAGTCGAAGAAGAAGAAGGCACTCTTGTAATAGTGATCAGCAAATTCTAACAGAAATTCTCTACCAGTAGGGGGGTTTGTGGAAGAGCCCCCAAAAATCTAGGTGAATGGCACAGGATGGGATTCTGCCCAGGGTGTCGAGTGAGCTCCATTTTTTTTTTTTGTACTAACAAACTCAAAAAATAGGCATTCGAGATGAGCTCACAGTAATGAATTAATCTGCCCTGATTCAAGAAGGACTGGGAGGAGGGAAGGCAGAACTTTGGCTGCTTTCAGAATGTTTTTATACAAAGTCTCCTTATATTTTAAAGATAAATAAAACCATTTTCACAAAATGCTTTCTTATGATAGTTCCAGGAGAGGAGTTACTTGTAGTAACTCATGTGTGACTAATCTTTACTGTTTCACTAAACTTCTTCTCTGTAAAATCCCTTTTCATGTGCTGTACTTTCAAGCAATTTGTAATTTTGCAAATTATCGCTCAACAATAGTTGTAATATTCTTCAATGAATCTTGTAACATTCTTCAATTAATCTCTATGCTTAAATATTTTCAGAGACTCAAACTTGCTCTTTGACAGCTCCTAAGCCTTCAACTGGTTGATTGAGACCCACCCATATTATGGCAAGTAATCCACTCTACTTAGGCCAGCTGGTTTAATCACATGTAACTACTTCATAACGTCAACTAGACTGCTTTGCCAAACAACTGGACATCATATTCTAGACAAGTTGGCACAAAAAAAAAAAAAAAAATGATCACCATACCATGGACAAAGCACTGCTGAGGCATGGGAATCAGATGTGACCTTATCTCCTTATGTCACTGTTTCAGGAAAGAGGAAAGATTCTAATTACATGATTGAAAACATAGATCATTACAAACTGTATAAAGTACTGTGACAGAATATGACAGAAAATAAGAGACTAGTTACAGGCTGCAGTTACTTTTTATTGAAATATGATTATTCATCAAGTGACAAGAATTTCGTTGTGATCAAATATAACCAACATTAGTTAGTGTAGGTCTCCATATATATGTGTATAATAGTATAATAGCATTTGGAGATTTCTTTGTAAGGGCTTTTGTATCTCTTGTTGGATTTGTTCCTAAGTACTTCATCTTTTGGGTGGCTATTGTAACTGCTATTGTTTTCCTGATTTCCTTTTGAGAGTTATCTTTGTTAGTGTAGAAGAATACAATGATTTTTGTATATTGATCTTGTACCCCGACAGTTTGGTAAATCCTTCTATCAGTTCCAGTAGTTTTCTTGTTGAATCTCTGGGATTTTCTATGTATAAAAGCAAACCAAACTCACTGCCATTGAGTCTATTCCTACTCATGGCAACCCCTCGGGTTTCTGAGGTGGTATCTCTATGGAAGTAGACTGCCCATTCTTCCTTCTGAGGAGTGGCTAGTGGGTTTGAACCACCAGCATTCTGGTTAGCAGTCAAATGCCTTAGGCACTATGCCACCAGAGCTCCTTAGCAAAGTTATTGCCATCAACTTGATTCTGACTCATAACAACACCTCCTTGGATTTCCAAGGTGGTGTTTCTGAGGTGGTATGTCTACGAAAGTATATTGCCCAGTCTTCCTTCTGAGGAGTGGCTGGTGGGTTTGAAACGCCAGCCTTCTGGTTAGCAGTTAAGTGAGTTAGATACTATGTCACCAGAGCTCCTTTTCTAAGTATAAACCAAAAAACAAACTCACTGCTGTCCAGTGGGATCTGACTCATAACAAACCCTCCTTGGGTTTCCCAGGCAGTATCACTACGGAAGTACATTGCCCAATCCTCCTGCTGAAGAGTGGCTGGTGGGTTTGAACTGCCAGTCTTATGATTAGCCACCAAATGCCTTAGGCACTATGCCACTGGAATATAGGATCATAAAATATGCAAATAGAGAGTTTTACTTCTTTGTTGCCAATTTAGATGTCTTTTATTTATTATTTTGTCTAATTGCTCTAGCTAGGATTTGCAATACAATATTGAATAGAAATGGTAATAAAGAGCACCCTTATCTGGCTCCTGTTTGTAAGGGAAAGGTTTCAATCTCTATATATATTGAGCATAATGCTGGCCATGGGATTTGTGTATATGTTTTTAAGTATGTTGAGGATTTTCCCTTCTATTCCTCTGGTAGCATAGTGCCTAAGGCACTTGACTGCTAACCAGAAGGCTGGTGGTTCAA
>NW_006922177.1:1442470-1456341 GCF_000298275.1 Orycteropus afer afer
TTTGAACCGCCAGCCTTCTGGTTAGCAGTCAAGTGCTTTAGCCACTATGCTACAGAGCTCCCTGCATGATGTATTATTGATGTATTATATATATATATATATATATATATATATATATATACACACATATATATATACACAGTTGGATTCCATTGGCTAGGATTTTATTGAGAATTTTGGGCTCTATGTTTATGAGAGATATTGGTCTATAATTTTCTTTTTTACTGATGTCTTTGCCTGGTTTTTGGTATGAGAGTTATGCTTGCTTCATAGAATAAGTGTTGGGGTATTCCACCCTTTTCTGTGTTCTTGAATTGTTTGAGTAGAATTGGTATAAGATCATCTCTGAATATTTAGTTGAATTTGCCAGTGAAGCTTTCTGGGGCAGGTCTATTTTTTTTTGTTGGGAGTTCATTTTTGTTTTTCTTTATGGTTTGTTCAATTTTTTCTTTTGTGGTGCATCTGTTCAAATTTTCTACCTCAGATTATATTAGTGTGTTTCTAGAAATTTATGCATTACTTGTAAATTTTCAAATTTGTTAGAATCAGTTCTTCATAGTATTCTGTTATCATTTTTTTTCTAGTTAGTTCTTCTATGATGTCACTTATTTCACTTCTTACATTTGTTTGCATTTTTTCCTTTAGCAAATTTGCTAATGGTTTGTCATTTTTATTAATCCCTTCAAATAACCAATTTCTAGTATTATTGATTATTTCAATTATTTTTCCACTTACTGATTAATTTATTTCTGATTGAATAATTATTATTTCCTTTCTTCTGGTGAGTGTAGGCTCTTTTTTTCTTCTTCTTTTTTTTTTTTTTTCTAACTGTTGGAGATGTTGGGTTACAATTCTCATTTTTGTTCTTTCTTCTTTATTGAAGTGCACATTTATTGTTATAAATTGTCATCTGTGTTATGAATTGTTATCTGAGCACTGCTTCTTCTATGTCTGCAAAATTTTGGTATTTTGTGTTTTTATTCTCATTGACTCAATAATTTTTTTATTTCATTTTAAAATTTATTTTATTGCCCAGTACTTTTTAAGAATGGCATTATTCAGTTTCCATATATTTGATTTTTTCTTTGATCTTCCTTTTATTGATTTTTAATTTTATAGTATTGTGATCTGAGATGATGCTTTGTAGTATTTTGATGTTTTTACATTTATTGAAGCTTGCTGTGTGGTCTAACAAATTATCTTTTCTATATAATGTCCCATGTGTTCTAGAAAAAAAATGTATTTTTTGTTGTTGTTGGTTGGAGTGCTCTATATAAGTCTACCAGGTCAAGTTGGTTAATTGAGTTCTTGAGATCTTTTGTATCTTCATTGAATTTCTTTCCTCTTGTCCTGTCTTTCACTGAAAGTGGTGAATTAGGCTGGAGACAAGATGGCATCCTGGTAACACATTTCACCCAACCTTTATACAACAGAGACCTAGAAAAACCAAGTGAAACAGATATATATTATTATCCTGGAACTCTGAGCATCACATGACAGGATAAGAAATTATACATGAAAGGTCAATTGGAAAGGGAGATTGAGCAAGGATAGTAACTTGGGAGAGAAGTGAAGCTAGGGCCTGACAAGCATGGCTATTTTGAGACACAGAAGACATCATACACCAGCACAGAGAATCCAATTTCATGGAATCCACACTAGGACAGGAACTCAATGTGGACAGAACTACAATGAATAGAGTAGCAGAATATGAGCTGGATTTTGGAGAAGAAAGAAGAGGGAAATAGGCAAGAGTCAGTGGCATTGGCAACAGAACAGCAAGGAGAGAATCAATGAAGAGAAATGTATCAACTCACTACTAGTAACAGCAGTCATTTGGGTTGAGGCCTACACGAAGGGGAAGGCCTGTGGGGTAAGGTTGGAGACACTGGACATCAGCTGGCCTCCCACTTGATATAGTGCAGGAAGTGTACTAGGCCAATACCAATGAATTGCAACTGGAGAAGTGATTTACCATTATATCTTCCCAGTTACCAAGGATAAGCCCCTTCCTACTCCCACCAACCCTCTTGCTAGGGACACCCTACCATCTGACCTCTATCTGTCTAGTTCCTTGGGCTGCCTCCTCTACCAGGAGCCACTCACTGTACCGTGCCCTGAGTAGACAGAGCCAGTGTCTCCAGCTCTGCCTGGCTATTCCTATGCCATTGAGAAGTCTTGCTCTCACAGAATGGAAAACACTTGGCCTCGTGGCCTCCTTGTTAGGGAAGCACCTAGAATACCAAAATCTTTGTGTCACAGCAAAAACAGTTCTCAGAGGACAACTACAGCAGTAAGAACACACATCAAAAAAGAATAAAGAACAAAAATCAACACTTTAATACAATATCTCTAACAATTAGAAAAAAGAACAACAACAAATAAAGATTTGGGCAGAAATAAATGAAACCAAAAATAGGAAAACAATAGAAAGAAGCAACATGATTAGAAGTTGGTTCTTTGAAAGGATTAATACAATTGACAAACCACTAGCAAAATTAACAAAGGAAAAATGGAGAAGATGCGAATAACAAGAATAACACATAAAATAAATGAAATAGGTGATATCATAACAAAACCTATTTAAATAAAAAGGATAATAACAGAATAATGTGAAGAACTGTACCACAACAAATTTGATAACCTAGAGAAATGGACAAATATCTAGAAACATGTTACTGACCAAAACTAATAAATATGAGGTAGAAAATTTGAACAGAGCCATCACAAAAGATGAAATTGAACACATTATTAAAAAACTCCCTCCAAAATAGTCCTGGCCCAGAAGGCTTCACTAGCAAATTCAACTAATCATTTAGAAAAGAGCTGATACCAATTCTACTCAAACTATTCAAGAATGTAGGAAACGATGGAATACTCCCAAACACATTCTATGAAGCAAGCATAATTTTGAAAGCAAAACCAGGCAAAAACATCACTAAAAAAGAAAATTATATACCAATATAACTCATAAGCATTGATTCAAAAATTCTCAACAAAATCCTGGCCAATAGAATCCCATAACATATTAAAAAAAATAATACATCCTGACCAAATGGAATTCATATTGAGTATGCAAGAATGGTTCAACATTAAAGAAACAATCAACATAATCTGTCACATAAAGAAAACAAAGGAAAAGAAGCACATGATCATGTCAGTTGATGTAGAAAAGGTAACACCCACTCTGGATGAAAATGGTCAGCAAAATAAGAATAGAAAGGAAATTCCTCAACATAATTAAGGGCTTATACACAAAACCAATGGCCAACATTATTTTCAATGTAGAGAGACTGAAAATATCCCCATTATGAATGGGAAGCAGAAAAGGATGAGCTTTATCACTACTCTTATTTAATATTGTACTGGAAATCCAAGCCAGAGCAAAAAAGCAATAAAATAGGAAATAAATGGCATCTAAAATGGCAAAGAAAAAGTAAAATTATCTCTATTTACAGATGATAGAATCCTACACATAGAAAATCCTAGAAAGTCAACAAGAAAACTACTGGAACTACTAGAAAGCTTCAGCAAAGTGATGGGATACATGATCAACATAAAAAAAAAAATCAGTCAGATTCCTCTACTTTAACAAGGAGAACTCTCAAAAAGAAATCAGGAAAACAATGCCATTTACAATAACCACCTAAAAACATGAAGTACCTAGGAATAAATCTAAGCAGGGACACAAAAAAAATCTATAGAAAGAAAACTACAAAATAGTACTACAAGAAGCCAAAAAATAAGTATATAAATGAAAGAATAGACCATGATCATGAATAAGAGGATTTCACATTGAGAAAATGTTAATATTACCCCAACAGATCTACAGGTATAATGCAATTCTGATCCAGATTCCATCCTCATTCTTTAAATAAAAGGAAAAACTATATATGGAAAGGAAAGAGACCCAAGATAAACCCGGGATAAACAAAGCCCAACTAAGGAGTAAGAACAAAGTAGAAGACCTCACTCTCTCCAATCAGCCTGGTCTCATACAATAACAGACACATAGACCCTTGAAAAAGAATTGAGAATTCAAAAGTAAATCTATCCACTAATATTCAGCTGATCTTTGACAAAAGGCTCTAACCCATTAAATGTGGAAGATATTGCCTCTAATGGATGGTGATGGCAAAATTGGATATCCATTTGCAGAAAAGTGAAGCAGGATCCATATATCCAATGATACAAAAAAATAAATAAATAATAACTCAAGATGGAGCCATGACCTAAATGTAAAACCTAAAATTATAAATATCATCAAAGAAAAAAATAGCAGCAAATTTTGGGACCTAATCAAATAAAAAACCAAAACTCACTGCCATCAGGTCAATTCTAATCCATAGCAGCACCCATTGGGTTACCAAGCCTGTAAATCTTTATGGAAGTAGGTTGCCCCATCTTCCTCCCATAGACCAGCTTGTAAGTTTGAACTACCAACCTTCTGGCTAGCAGCCAAATACCTTACTCATGACGCCACCAGGACTCCTAATACATGGTCTAATTATACTGTCAACTTAACAAAATGCATAAACAGCAGAGGGCAAACTAGATGACTGGGAGTTCCTAAAAATTAAACATTTATATGCATCCAAAAATTTCACCTAAAGAGTGAAAAGAGAATGTTCAGACTGGGGAAAAAAAGAAAATTGGCCCCAACATATTGGAAAAGGGACTAATCTCTAAAATTTATAAAACACTTCACTACCTCAACAACAAAAAGACAAACAATCCAGTTTAAAAATGGACAGTAAAGATGAGCACTTCACTAAAGAAAATATTCAGGTGGCTAACAAATACATAAAGAAAGGCTTGTGATCATTAATCATCAGAGATATGTAAATCAAAACAATGAGATATCATCTCACTCTAGTATTAATAGCAAAGTTTAAAAACAGAAAACAATGAATACTGATTAGGGTGTAGAGAGAGTGGAACCCTCATACACTGCTGGTAGGACTGTAAAATGATACAACCACTGTGGAAAACAGTTTAGTGCATCCTTTAAAGTTTGAAATACAAATACCATATGATCCAGCAATCCCAATACTAGGTATATATCCTAGAGAAATAACAGCTGTACACAAACAGATACATGCACACTCGTGTTCATTGCAGTATTCTTCACAGTGGCAAAGACATAGAAACAACCTAAGTGCTCATCAGTGGATGAATGGATAAAAACAACTATGGTGGATACACACAATGGAATACTATGAAACATTGAAGAATAATGATGAATCTGTAAAACACCTCATAACATGAATGAACCTAGAGGACATTATGCTGACTGAAGTTAACCAATCACAAAGGGACGAATATTGTATGAGACTACAATTGTAAAAAGTCAAGAAAAGGTTTGCAAGGAGAAATAATCATTATTTGAAGGTTACCAGGGGTAAGAAGGGAAAGGAGAGTAAATCCCTAACTAGAGGGTAGACATGCATCAAATTGTGTGAAGGGAATGTCAATATACAAGGAGGAAGTCAGCACAAAATGATCAGAACAAAGGAAGACACTTGGAGCAGCACAAGAATTAAAGGCAACAAAGGTAAACATTATCACACACACAATCCTGAAATACCAGCAATAACAATAATCTATCAGTGGATATATAGATAGAAACCCAAGATGAACAGGGGTAGGAAGGTGATTGGGACTAAACCCATGAATATATATAGAATCGACAGAGAATATTTCTACATATGTATTTATATGTGCTGAATATATATCCATGAATATATAAGAGCATATGGTTGTTGTTATGTGCCGTCGAGTCAGACCCAACTGATAGTGACCCCTCCTTGGGTTTCCAAGGTGGTATCACTATGGAAATAGATTGCCCAACCTTCCTTCTGAGGAGTGGCTGGTGGGTTTGAATTGTCAGCTTTCTGGTTAGCAGTCAAATGTTTTGGCACTACACTACCAGAGCTTCCCATAGAGCAAATAGAGTGCAAATTTTGAAAATTTCATAGTCATACCAAACCTTGAGGGAATGAGTCATTGGGCCCCAGGGGTTCAGGGACCATAGTCTTAGGGACACTAAGTTCAATTGGCATAACATAGTATACAAAAAATATTCTCTATCCTACTTTGGTGACTAGTGATGACTAGTGACTGGGGTCTTAAAAGTTTGTGAGAAGCCATCTAACGTTCAATTATTGGACTCACCCCAACTGGAGCAAAGAAAGGTGAAGAAAATCAAAAGACACAAGTAAACAGTCCAAAGGACTAATTGACCTTGGGAACCCCAGCCTCCACGACTCTGAGATCAGAAGTATCAGATGGTCCCAGCTATCATGGCTGATTGCTCTGAAAGGAATAGGAGGTCCCAACAATAATGCGAGAAAAATGTGGAACAAAACTTAGAATTATAAAATGACCAGGTTACTGGTCTCTTAGACAATGGTGGAACCCCTGAAACTTGGCCTTTATGCACTTTTCCATTCTGGAACTGAACTCACCCTCATGGTTCAACTTTCAGCCAAAGTATAGACAGAACTATAAGGTGAGCAATAACATCAAGGAGGCGTGTAGTACTTAAAACAATGAAACATATGAGATCAAAAGGGCAACATTTGCCCAAGGATAAAACTCAGAATGTAGGAAGGAATAGGTAAGAAAAACGTAGCAAAATGGTGAACACAGAATAAAAGTGGGAAGAGTGCTCTTACATTGTGGGGATTGCATTCAGTGTCACAGAAGGAAATATATATTAATTGTTAAATGGGAAACCAATTTTCTCTGTAAACTTTCACCCAAATCACAATTAAAAAGGATATACAGTTTTATGTGGGTGCAGGATTGCTATTAAAAAGAGTACCTATAACCTCTAATATGACTTGAGAAAACAGTGAAGTCATTCGATAACAACTTAAAGCCAAGGGAAGGTGAAGCCCCTAAAGCTGGAGATTTTGATGCCACCAAAAGACGGTTAGATAATTTTTGAAAGAGGCTTGGCTTAAAAAACTATCAGGATAACAGGATAAACAGCTTCTGCTGACCAAGAGGCAGCAAAACATATTTCAGAGGACATTAAGAAAATCATTGAGAAGAAAAGATATCTGCCTGAACAAATTTCTAATGCAGATTAAAGTGTCCTATTCCTGAAAAAGAATGCCACGAAGGACATTTATTAGTAAGGAAGAGAAGCGAGCACCAGGATTTAAGGCAGGAAGGGTGTGCAAATGCTGTCGGGTTTATGATTTGTACTGTTCTTATCTATAAAGCTGCTAATCCTGGAGACTTGAAGATAAAAGATAAATACCAGCTACCAAACTTTTTGTTGCACAACAAGAAAACCTGGACAATGAAAACCCTTTTTCTGGATGAGTTCCATCAATGCTTTGTCCCTGTAGTCAGGAAGCACTTTGCCAGTCAGGGACTCTGTTTTAAAGTTGTTTTGATATTGGACAATGTCCCTGGCTACCCAGAACCTCACCAATTCAACACTGACGTGTTGAAGTAGTCTATTTGCCCCATAAACACAGTATCTCTAATTCACCATCTAGATCAGGCAGTCATAAGGACCTTGAAGACTCATTACACACCATACTCTACAAAAGGATTGTCAATGTTGTGGAAGAGAACTCCAATAGCAAGAACATTATGGAAGTCTGGAAGAATTACACCACTGAAGATACCATCATTGTCATAACAAGAATTGTGTAAACCATCAAGCCTGAAACAATAAATTCCTGGAGAAAACTGTGTCCAGATGTTGGGTATGACTTCACAGGATTTATGACAGATCCAATTGAGAAAATCATGAAAGATATTGTGGATATGGAAAAAAAAAAAAAATGGGGGATGTCAAGATATGGGTCTTGGAGAAATTCAAGAGCTAATAGACACCACACCACAGGAAATAATGTAAGACAACTTGATGGAGATGTGTGTTTACCAGTGCCAGATGATGAGGAAGAAGATATAGAAGAAGCAGTGCCAGAAAACAAATTGACATTAGGCAATGTGGCAGAAGGTTTCCAATTCTTCATTACCTCTTTTAAGTTCTCATATGATAGGGACCCTTCTATGATATGGGCACTGAAACTAAAGCAAATGGTGGAAGGATTGATATCATATAGAAACATTTTTAGAGAAATGAAAAAGCTAAAAAGTCTGACAGTAATTACAATGTATTTCTGAAAATTTACACCAAGTATGCCTGCTTCTCCTTCCACCTCCTCCACCTCTTCTTCCTATGCCACCCCTGAGACAGCACAACCAAAACCTTCTTTTCCTCATCCTCTTTGTCCTCAGCCTACTCTATGTGAAGACAATGAAGAAGAGTTTATGATGATCTTCTTCCATTTAATGACTAGTAAACAATGTCATACAGTTAATAAACATCTTTTTTTGTGTCTATGTGTGAGTATCTTCGTGTGAAAACCTAATAACTGTACAGCAAGTACTGTGTTCATCAACTGTTTGTTTTAAGTAGGACTTTTGGTCAACAGTAGACTATTAGTAAAGTTATTTGTTGTTTTTGTTGTGTGCTGTCGAGTCAGACCTGACTCATAGCAACCCCTCCTTTGGTTTCCGAGGCAGTATCACTATGGAAGTAGATTGCCCCATCTTTCTTCAGAGGAGTGGCTGGTGGGTTTGAACTGCCAGCCTTCTGGTTAGCAGTCAAGTGCCTTAGGTACTACACTACCAGAGTAAATTTATAGGGGAGTCAAAAGTTATACATGGATTTTCAACTGTGTAATGGATCAGTGACACTATCCCACACATTATTCAAGGGTAAACTGTATATTCAAACAGAAATTCTGAGAATATATTTGGAAATGGCTATAAAGGGTGTGTGATTTAAGGAACATAAAGTTGCATCAGTCAGAGTTTATTGATATGGGCCCTGCCTCAGAATGGATTCTCTAGAGAAGCAAAACTGGTAAAGCTTAAATATTTATAGAGAGAAATTTGTCTTAAGGAAATGGCTCACACAGTTATAGAGGCTGGCAAGTCCCAAGTTCCTGGATCAAATGTCAGGCTGAAGACTTCCCAACTCATGCAGCTGCAAAGGCTGATGAGCTTCAGATTGGCAAGCAATGTTAACAAGCTGCTGACTTTGGCAGATGATGAATCTAAGATCAGCAGGCAAAATGGTGGATTGTTGGCTCACAGAACAGTTGTAGGCAGTACAACAGGATCCCAATCCACAGAAGAGTGTCTCTTTTTTCCCAGGATGTCCATAAATATATTGCAAGCAGGCCACACCTCTAGGGAACTCCCTTTCAACAGATTGGCTGCTCAAAACATATATGTCCAATCTCATCATGGGAATAACTCACATCACAACTGCTCAAACCACTCAGAATTATGGTCCAGCTAAGTTGATACATAACTCCCACTATCACAGTCCACCTCCCGTCAACCTGGCAGTTGTACCCATCTCCTTAACCATATATAATCTCTGAACAAAGACAATTGTAAAGGCATATTTGCACCTAATATGATACACTAACACACATACAACCAAAACGCATAAACTCTGTTTACATTTCATAATTCATAACAGAAAGAAACACAAATATTTCATGCATACATACAATGAAGAAATATAACATTCATAGTCCTTGTTTCTGCAACTGGTCACATGGTCATAGCTGATATTCAGAGCTACCTTCTTCCATCACTCATTCTGTATTTCCTTTGCCCTCAGCAAGCATCTCAGTTGGTTGTGGTTCTTTGCCTGGTGGGGTGATCCAAACCTTCATTCCTAAAGAGCCTTGGCCATTAGCAATCATACCAGAATTGGGTTACTGTAATTTTCCATTGACTTTAATCACTGGGCATGGTAGTACTGAGAGATGTCTTAAAGAATCTCCTATATTCTAGACATATTCTTCTTTACCTCCATTATGTAATTTCAATCCAATTTCCCCTTGGTAATGAAGATCTATCACACCAGATAGTACCGTAACGCGCTTCTTTGTCTGTTGATCCAGAGGCACGAGGAAGCCAAATGGCTGGATGCCATTGTTAACTTCCAGTTCGGTGCAATCAGTATTGTGTTTCCAGGTGGCACTGTTCCTTCTTTTTGTACTAAGACCTCCAGATGCACAGAGTATAAGGTAGCAGGGACAGGAAGCAAAAAATTTTTGAGTGGGTCACTAGGGGTAAAGTGAGTGATACCACTCTCATCTCCACCCCTTGTTTTCTAGATCCATGAGTCCTAGCTATTGGAGAAACAGAGCCATATATTGGACACTGGATTAGAGCATATACAGCCTCCTATAGAACATTGCCCAACCCTTCAAGGTATTGCCACCTACTTGGCATCATAATTTTGTTTTCAGTAGGCCATTCCATCACTCTAGCAAGCCAGCTGCTTCAGAATGATGGGTAACATGGTAAGACTAGTGAATTCCATGAGCATAGGTCCATTGCTGCACTTCATTTGCTGTGAAGTGAGTCCCTTGATCCAAAAAAATGCTATGTGGGATACCAAGAAGGTGGATAAGGCATTCTGTAAGTTCACAGATAGTAGTTTTGGCAGAAGCATTGTGTGCAAGGAAGGAGAATCCATATCAAGAATAAGTGTCTATTCTAGTAAGAACAAAACACTGTCCATTCTATGATGGAAGTGGTCCAATGTAATCAACTTGCCACCATGCTGCTGGCTTATCACCCCGAGGAATGATTCCATTTCACAGACTCAGTATTGGTCTCTGATGCTGGTAGATTGGGCATTCAGCAATGGCAGTAGCCAAATCAGCCTTGGTAAGTAGAAGTCCATGTTGCTGAGCCCATGCGTAACTTCCTGCCACCACGGTCACTTTGTTCATGAGCCCGTTGGGCAATGACAGGAGTAGCTGGGGGAAAAAGGATGACTGGTTTTCACAGAATGTGTCATTCTATCCACTTGATTGTTAAAGTCCTCCTCTGCTGAGGTCACCTTTTGGTGAGCATTCACATGAGACACAAATATCTTTATTTTGTTGGCCCATTCAGAGTGATCTATACACATACCTCTTCCCCATACATGCTTGTCCCCAATTTTCCAATTGCTATTTCCATGTCCCAGGCCATCTGGCAAATCTATTGGCCACAGCCCATGAATCAGTGTACAATCATACATCTGGCCATTTTTTGTTGCATGCAAAGTGAACAGCCAGATGCACAGCTTGAAGTTCTTCTGCCCAATGTGATTTTTGTTCACCACTCTCCTTCAGATAAGTCCCAGAAATGGGCTGCAGTGCTGTTATTGTCCACTTTCTAGTGGTGCCTGCATGTCACACAGAACTATCTGTAACCAGGCATGAGTCTTCTCTTCCTCAGTCAACTGATCATAAGGTACTCCCCATGAGGCCATAGGTGCAGACTGGGAGAGAGAAGTTAATGTGACTGGAGTGGAGACCTTAGGCATTTGGGCCACTTCCTCATGCAACTTACTTGTGCCTTCAGGTCCTGCTTGTGCCTGATCTCTGATATACCACTTCCATTTAATGATGGAGTGCTATTGTGTATGTCCAATTTTATGACCCTGTGGGTTAGACAACACCTAGTTCAGATGGGCAGCTCAGCCTCATGGTGACTTGGTGGCCCATGATTAGGTGTTCAGTCTCTACTAAAGCACAGTAACAAGCCAATAGCTATTTCTCAAAAGGATAGTAGTTATTTGCAGAGGATGGCAGGGCTTTGCTCCAAAATTCCAAGGGTCTGCATTGTGATTCACCAATAGGCCTCTGCAAAAGGCTCCAAACAGCATCTCTATCTACTACAGACACTTCAAGAATCATTGGATTAGCCAGATCATATGGGTCATGTGGCAGAGAAGCTTACACAGAAGCCTGAACCTGTTGTAGAGCCTTCTGTTGTTCTGGGTCCCACTCAAAACTGCACTGCTGATGGGATTGTAAAATGGTACAACCATTATGGCAAATGTTATGGCATTTCCTTAAAAAACTGAAAATAGAAATACCATTTGACCCAGAAATTCCATTACTAGGAATATATCCTAAGGAGGTGAGAAACAGCACATGAACAGACACATGTACGCCTATGTTCATCACAGCACAGTACACTATAGCAAAGAAATGGAAACAACCTAAAGGCCCATCAACAGATGAATGGATAACCAAATTATGGTACCTTCACACAATGGAATACTATGCCAAATTAAAGATCAATGAAGGATACCTGAATCATCTCACAGCGTGGATGAGCCTGGAGGACATTATGCTGAGTGAAATAAGTCAATTGCGAAAGTACAAATACTGTATGAGCCCATTACTGTAAAAAGACAAAGAAGGGTTTGCTTGAGAAAGGGAACTCAAGTTGTAGATTACCACGGTAGGGAGGGAAGGGGTGGGATTAATTTCAGACTAGTTGCGGCCCACACACTGGCATAGGTAAGGGGAGGAATGGTGTACAAAGAGTCTGGGATCACTGTGATAGCATGAGGAAAAGGGAGGACACCAAATTGTGCACATAAAAGATAGACAACAGATGCTAATACCAACCAGTATATCCACAATTCTGCATTGCCATTAAACAAACACGAGGCTATGAATAAACACATAAACATTTGAGATAGATGGGAGTCAGTCAATAAGAGTGTACTGTAGACCAAGGATAGATTCAGCAGATCTAATCTTGCACAGATACCAGTGATACAAAATAACCACAATCCTTACAGAAACAACAGAAGACAGAATAGAGTAATCCCTCACAGACACACAGACACTGGGGGAGAGAGATCCAATGGTTCTACTGACTCAAGATCATAATATTGGAGGACACTAGACTCAACTGGCACAACAAAATACATAAAAGTCTTATTCTTCATCCTACATTTGTGAGTAGTGACTGGAGTCTTAAAAGCTTTCAAGCAGCCATCTAAGATGCAGCTAATGGTCTATCATTGGAAACGAGGAAGGGTGCGAAAACAAACAAACAAACAAAAAAGGCATTTGGAAGCAATTAGCCCTAGGACATGATGGCCCTCGAGAACAGAAGAACTAGATGGTACCCAGTTACCAATTCTAACCACTCAGGAAAGGATCAAATCTGGAGATTGGATAGAGTAGGAGGAAAAACATGTAACAAAATCCAAAAAGTAAATAATGACCAGAATTACTGGTCAGGTGGAGTCTGGTGAGACCCCCAATACTATGGCTGGGATACATTCTGAGCCTGGAATAAAGATTACTCTCAGGGGCTGGCTCTCAGCCCAATAGTAAACAAGATGTACATGCAGACCACTCAGTGCATGGTGACTAACCCACATACTCTATGGAAATGCATCCCTTGGAAAAATCGACTGTGGGGCACCAGAAGGGCAACATTTGTATAGAGGAAATTCAGGACAAACAGGAGTGCGTAACTATTAGGAGCACGAGGGGAGGGCAGGTTACTGGGCAGGGAGGGGAGGAGACTGGGTTAGGGTTGGGCATGGTAAATGGGGAGTGAAACTAAATGTACATGTAATGTTGAAAGCCAAGCAAACTCTTAAAATAAAATTTAAAAAACAAAACAAAACAAAGCAAACTAGCAGCTTTTGGAGTCACTTGATAAATAGGCCGAAGCAACACACCCAAATGAGAGATATGTTGCTTCCAAAATCCAAAGAAGCCCACTGGATGTTGTGCTTCCTTTTTAGTTGTGCTAACCAGAAGGTTAGCAGTTCAAACCCACCAGCCATTCTGCAAAAGGAAGGTGGGGTAATTCACTTCTGTAAAGATTTACCAGCTTGGAAACTCAATGGGGATTGCTATGAGTCGGACTTAACTTGATGGCAGTGAGTTTGGTTTTGGTAATAGAGACTGAATGCCCATTCCAAAGAAAGGTGATCCCACAGAATGTAGAAATTATAGAACAATATCATTAATATCACATGCAAGTAAGATCTTACTGAAGATAAT
>NW_006922177.1:1457296-1462023 GCF_000298275.1 Orycteropus afer afer
CATGTTGTCAGAAGGGACCATTCCCTGGAGAAGGATGTCATGCTTGGTAGGGTGGAGGGTCGACGAAAGAGGGGGAGGCCTTCAAGGAGATGAATTGATACAGTGGCTGCAATGATGGCCTCAAGTATAGCAGGGCTTGTGGGGCTGGCGCGGGATCGGGCAGTGTTTCGTTCTGCTGTGCATGGGGTTGCTATGAGTCGGAAACGACTCGATGGCACTTAAGAACAAATAACAACAACAAGCATGCAAAGACCTCACCAGTAAGTCTAGAGTCATGGATACTTCTTCCTTATTAGGTCCAATCAGAATAATGTCATCAGTATAATGAACCAGTGTGATGTCTCATGGAAAGGAAACATGATCAAAATCCCTTTGGACTAAATTATGACACAGTGTTGGGGAGTTCATATACCTCTGAGGAAGCACTGTGACAGTGTGTTGTTGGCCTTTCCAGCTGGAAGCAAACTGCTCCTGATGGTCCTTTGAAATTGGCATTGAGAAAAAGACATTGGCCAAATCAATAGCTGCATACCAAGTACCAGGAGATGTACTAATCTGATCAAGCAATGAAACTACATCAGCAATGGAAGCTGCAGTTGGGATGACCACCTGATTAAGTTTATGATAATCTACTGGCATTCTCTAAGATCCATATGTTTTTGCACAGATCAAATAGGCAAATTAAATGGGGATGTGGTGGGAATCACCACCCTTACATCCTTCAAGTCCTTGATGGTGGCAGAAATCTCTGCAACCCCTCCAGGGATGCAATATTGCTTTTGGTTTACTCTTTTTCTAGGTAAAGGAAGTTCTAATGGCTTCCACCTGCATTTTCCTACCATAATAGTCCTTACTCCACATGTCAGGGACCCAGTGTGGGAATTCTACCAATTGCTCAGTATATTTATTCCAAATATCCATTGTGGAACTGGGGAAATCACTACAGGATGGGTTTGGGGACCCACTGGACTCACTGTGAGACACATCTGAGCTAAAACTCCATCAATAACTTGACCTCCATATGCCCCCACTCTGACTGGTGGACCACAGTGACACTTTGGGTCTCTTGGAATTAGTGTCAATTCAGAGCCAGTGTCCAGTAATCCCTGATAAGTCTGATTATTTCCTTTTCCCCAATGAATAGTCACTCTTGTAAGAGGCCTCAGATTCCTTTGGGGAAGGCTGGGAGAAAGGTTGACATTATGCACTTTTAAGTGGCTAAGGCACTTGACTGCTCACCAGAAAGCTGGTGGTTCAAACCCACCAGCCACTCCTTGGAAGGAAGATAGGGCAATCTACTTCCATAGTGATACTGCCTCGGAGACCCAAGGAGTGGTCTCTATGAGTCAGGTCTGACTTCACAGCACATAACAACAACAACAATGTAGTGGGGTCCTTCCTCAAGGGGATCCAGCCTCCCCTTTATTCAATGGGTTTTGGGTCTTAAACTGACTCAAGTTGGGGAATTGACTGAGAGGCCATGACTCTGTATTTTGGTGATTCATTCTAGACTGCTGGTTATGTGACCTAGACCTCTGTCTACAGATCAAGAAAATATTTAGTAGGTTTGCCATGTATTTCACTCCCAGGAACACCATGCCTAAGTAACCAATGCCCTAAATCCCCATGAGTCAGAGTATTCTGATTACTGTTTTGACTCTGCTATCCATTATGGTAACCACAACCATTTTGTCTTTGTCTATTTACTGCTGCCACTTGGCCCCTACTACCACAGGGTCCGATCAGCCACATCATAGTTAAGATTCTTAGTTCAATTACAGTTCAATCACTGTCATATCCAGCATAAAATAGCAATCACAGTAGTTTTCAAGGATGTTGGAGCTCCCTTCACAAATTTGTTCCTCACTGTACTGGTGAAAGGCATGTCCTTTGGACTCTCCATTTCTGGCTTCAGGGGTCTAATCTGGTAATTCCATTTTAACAGGCCAATTTCCCTAAGTCTCTGGATACCTTCTTCTACATTATACCAAGGCAGGTCTGGTACTTCAACTTGACTTAAGGTAGGCCACTGCATAATCCTTGCCTCAGTCACCCAACCAAATAAACTATTAGACCCTTTCCTAACCTCTTGAGCTGAAACATTGAATGAAGAATCCGTACTTAGTGGGCCTAAATCAGTAAACTCAGACTGACCCAATGTTACATGCTTTGCACCATTATCCCACACCCTCAGTAGCCATTCCCATACCTATTCTCCAGGTTTCTGTCTGTACATGTTAGCAAACTCAAGTAGGTCTTTTCAGGTATAGAGTAACACTTCCTCAGTCACACTTTGTATTTCACCTTTTGGGGCTTGCTTGGACTTAACTTTAGTTATAGGTCTAGCACCAACAATGGGTGATTGGGGAAGTTCCTGAGAATATTTAGCAATGTCTTCCATGGCATCTACCTCAGGCAATGACCCACCAGGAACAGCTGGGTTAATGCCATCAAACAGAGGTGGAAGGGATAATGGTTTTATAGTAATCCCTTAAGATGGGAAAGATTCAACAGAATTTACAGGCTCTGTATACTTATCTTCCTATCTGCCCATATGTCCCCATTCCAGGTTTCAGGATCCCATTTTTTTCCCAATCAATGCCCTCACTTTAACTTCAGACACAATTCTGGGTTGGCAATTCAATTGGCATTGTAATTCAGTCTCCTCACAATAAGACAACCTCAGGGATCCAGGTAAGGAGAGGGAACTCAGGCATACCCAAAGCAGAAGGGCAGGAGAGTAAGAGAAAGGGGATTAAAAGCCAGGAACCTGGACAGAGGAGCAGTCAGTGGCAGGGTTCCAGGTGAGGAGAGAGGACCAGGCATGTCCAATGCAGCAGGATGGTAGAGCAGGAGAAAGGGGATTAAAAGGCCAGGAACTGGGACAGAGGAGCAGTCAGCCATAGGGATCCAGGTGAGGAGAGGGAACTCAGGCACACCTAAAGCAGCAGGTAGGGACAGTGGGAAAAATGGGATTAAAACCCAGAAACCTGGACATAGGAGCAGTCAGCTGCAGGGATCCAGGGGAGGAGAGGGAACTCAGGCACGCCCAAAGCAGCAGGGTGAGAGAGTGGGAAAAAGGGGATTAAAAGGCCCAGGAATGTGGACAGAAGAGTCAGCCACAGGGATGCAGGTAAGGGTCATACAAGAGGTTTCTAACAGGGAGACAAACTTGTCTGTTGGTTTGTCTTACCATGGTGACATGTTGATGTGAGTTTTTGAGGCTGAGCCACTGGTGTTTCAAACCCAGCAGGATGCACATTGTGCACAGGTATCAGCCCAGCTTACAGACTGAAACAGACTTGTAAGAGGGAAGAGGCCATCCACTTCTCAAAGAATTGGCCAGGGAAAACTTTATGTATAACAAAGAAACACTGTTTGATACATTACCACACAACCTTATGAATAATCTGGTTAGGTTAGAAGGCTCTCAAAATAGGACTGGGAAAGAGCTGCATCATCTGAGTAAACCCAGCCTTTACTCCTATGGATAAAGTAAAGCTTTCAAGACCTTCATTTGCTGATGTGGCACCACTCAAATTGAAGAGAAATAGCCGCAGACATCCATTAATTATCGGAACATGGAATGTACAAAGTATGAATCTAGGAAAACTGGAAGATGTAAGAAATGAAATGAAATGAAATGCATAAAGATGATATCCCTGGCATTAGTGAGCTGAAATTGACTAGTTTTGGCCACTTTGAATCAGACAATCATGTGATCTACTATGCCAGGAATGACAGTTTAAAGAGGAATGGCGTGACATGCATCACCACAAAGGATGTTTCAAGATCAGTCCTGAAGTACAATGCTGTCAGTGATAGGATAATATCCATACGTCTACAAGGAAGACCTGTTAATATGACTATAATTCAAATTTATGTCCCATCCACCAAAGCCAAAGATGAGGAAATTGAAGAATTTTATCAACTTCTGCAGTCAGAAATTGACCAAACATGCAATCAGGATGTGTTAATTATCACTGGTGACTGGACTGCAAAAGGTGGAAACAAAGAAGAATCACTGGTAGTTGGGAAATTTGGCCTTGGTGACAGAAATAATGCTGGAATTTGCATGGTAGAATTTTGTAAAACCAATGACTTGTTCATTGCAAACACTTATTTTCAACAATACAAACAGCGGCTCTACACGTGGATTTCACCAGATGGAACACACAGGAATCAGATTGACTACATCTGTGGCTAGAGGTGGTGGAAAAGCTCAATCTTCAGCCAAAAACAGGCCAGGAGCTGATTGTGGAACAGACCATCAACTGCTCATATTCAAGTTCAACTTGAAGTTGAAGACAATTAAAACAAGTCCATGAAAGCCAAAATATGATCTTGAATATATCCCTCCTGAATTTAGAGATCATCTAAAGAATAGATTTGATGCATTGAACACCAACAACCAAAAACCAGAAGAATTGTGGGAGGATATCAAGAACATTATCCAGGAAGAAAGCAGGAGATCATTAAAAAGATGAGAAAAGAAGAGAAGACCAAAATGGATGACAGAAGAGATTCTGAAACTTGCCATTGAGCAGAGAGTAGATAAAGCCAATGGGAGAAATGACAAGATGAAAGAGCTGAACAGAAGATTTCAAAGAGGAGCTCGAGCAGACAAAATCAATTAATACAATGAAATGGGAAAAGACCTAGTGTCTGAAAACCAAAAAGGAAGAACACACTCAGCATTTCTCAAGCTGAAAGAATTGAAGAAAAAA
>NW_006922177.1:1463059-1478737 GCF_000298275.1 Orycteropus afer afer
ATGGATTACGTCTCAATATAAAGAAAACGACAATCCTCACAACTGGACCAATGAGCAGCATCACAATAAATGGAGAGAAGATTGAGGTTGTCAAGGAATTCACGTTGCTTGGTTGTACAATTGATGCCAATGGAAGCAGCAGTCAGGACATTAAATGATGTGTTGCATTGGGAAAGTCAACCACGAAGGAGCTTTTTCAAGTGTCTCCTTGAGGGCTAAGGTGCACCTGACACAAGCCGTGATATTTCCAATCACCTTGTATGCATGTGAGAGCTGGACAATGAATAAGGAAGTCTGAAGAAGAGTTGATGCTTTTGAGTTGTGGTGCTGGTGAAGAATGCTGAAAGTACCATGGACTGCTAAAAGAACTAACATATTTGTCCTGGAGGAAGTGAAGCAGAAATGCTCCTTGGAAGAGAGAATGACCAGACTTTGTCTCCCCTATTTTGGTCATGTTGTCAGAAGGGACCATTCCCTGGAGAAAGATGTCGTGCTTGGTAGGGTGGAGGGTGAAGAAAAGAGGCAGAGGCCTTCAATGAGATCGATTGACACGGTGGCTGCGATGATGGGCTCAAGTATAGCAGGGATCATGGAGCTGGCGCAAGATTGGGCAGTGTTTTGTTCTGCTGTGCATAGGGTCGCTATGAGTCGGAAATGACTTGACGGCACCTAACATCAACAACAACAAATATCCTTATCTTCTTATCTGCCCCTATGTCCCTATTGCAGGCTTCAGTATCCCATTTTTTTCCCAATCAATGCCCTCACTTTAACTTCAGACACCATTCTGGGTTGGCAATTCAATAGGTGGTGTAATTCAGCCACCTCACCATAAAACTCTGGGTTTGGTTTTTGGCAATATTAGCTCAGTTACAAGAAGAAATAAGGCTTTCTTTCAGAGCACAACTGGAAACATTGAGGTCTGTTATGCAGTGCTTGAGCTGTGACTCAACAGCCCTGAACTCATCTTGCTCTTTCACCACTTTGTCTAGCATAAGTAGGACCAACCACCCAGCTTCCTTATACTCCTTATGCTGACAAAATTGCAGAAAAGTATCAAATATGTGATCACTCAGAGCCTCACTTCTCAAAAAAATTCTTGATCTATTGGTTGTACCATTTTGTATATTAAAGTTGCCACCTCACACCATGGATTAGCAGGACCCTCTTTACTAATGGAAACAGAATCACCAGTGCCATTACCATTAACCAAATTGGAGAACCAAAACAGAATTGATGAGAACCAGTTTAGGAAGCCCATCTTCATGATTTTGTCTTTCTAGAACCATTCTCAGTACCAAATGTGCTAGGCTGGGTTCTCTAGAGAAGCAAAACCAGTAAAGCTTATATATATATATATAGAGAAAAAAAAAAATTATCTTAGGAAAATGGCTCACATACTTTTAGAAGCTGGCAAGTCCCATTTTTTTTTTTTTTAAATTTATATTGTGATTTGGGTGAAAGTTTACAGAGCAAATTCACTTTTCATACAGCAGTTCACATACACTTTGTCTCATGACATTGACTGAAATTTCCCACAATGCAACAGCTCCCCTCCCACTTCCTCCCCATAGTTACCTCTTCCCTGTGTCCTTCCCTCCCAAGCACTCCTACCCCCTGAGCTGTCTCCCTGTGCATACACAGCCCTTCTGTTCTCCCAGTGATTGATCTCTCCAAGGAATGGATCTACCTATTGTAAATGTTCAGCTCATATGCCTGTCCTTTGTTTGGCTGGAAGGCACAGGAGTGGGTTCAGTTCCAGACCTGAAGGGCAGCTAGGGGCCATAGTCTCAGTGGTTCCATCCGGCTCCATCAGACCAGCAATACTGGTCCTTTTTTTTTTTTGGATTTGGGTGAAGATTTACAGAGCAAATTCACTTTCCATACAGCAGTTCACATATACTTTGTCTCATGTCAAGTTTTTGTATCAAACATCAAGCTGAAGGCTTTTCCCAACTCAGGAAGCTGCTGGGGCTGAGGAGCTCAAGGTTGGCAGGCAGAATACTGACTGTTGACTCCAATGAATAATGAATACAAGATCTTCAGGCCAAATGGTGGATTGTTCACTCATACAGTTGTAGGCAGCACAACAGTATCCCAATCCACAGAAGAATGTCCCTTTTTCCCAGGATGTCCATAGATATATTGAAAGCAGGTCACACCCCTAGGGAAACTCATTTTCTATGGATTGCCTGCTCAAAACATATACATCCAATCTCA
The DNA here is from genome assembly GCF_000298275.1 of Orycteropus afer afer. Classification (NCBI taxonomy): domain Eukaryota; kingdom Metazoa; phylum Chordata; class Mammalia; order Tubulidentata; family Orycteropodidae; genus Orycteropus; species Orycteropus afer. The sequence goes on from NW_006922177.1 coordinate 1,465,280, forward strand.
TTATGGGAATAATCTACATCACAACTGCTTAAACCACTCAGAATTGTGGTCCAGCCAAGTTGACACACAACTCCAACTATCACAGTAGTAGTAGGTCCCCCTCTCTTTGCTTGCTCTTTTTCTCCTTTTATCTCTTATAAGATAAAATATGTTGCAGGCCACACCCCTGGGAAACTCCCTTTACATCAGATTATCGCTATAAGGGGATTAGGGTGTTGCATCCCACCATAATCCTTTTACAACTGATTAGCTCTTCAAATCATATCACATCATGGAGCGTCATTATATAACTGCCATATTTCAATATCATATAATGGCCAAACCACTGAATCATGGCTCAGCTAAGTTGACAAATATTTTGGGGGGACACAATTTAATCCATGACAACTCCTGCAGTTACCTACTTTCCTTTTGTAAATCAGCTTTTAGCTTTTTACTTGGCTTTAATAGAGACTGAAAGGAACTCTGGTGGTGCAGTGCCTAAAGTATTTGACTACAAACCAGAAGGTTAGCAGTTCAAACCCACCAGCCATTCTGCAAAAGGAAGGTGGGGTAATTCACTTCTGTAAAGATTTACCAGCTTGGAAACTCAATGGGGATTGCTATGAGTCGGACTCAACTTGATGGCAGTGAGTTTGGTTTTGGTAAATAGAGACTGAATGCTTAACCATGGATTACCAAGTTGCCATGTTGCTTGAGTTGGGTATTGTCTGAAATACAGAATAATAAGTTGGAAGAGTACATCTAGTATCACTCTATCCTTAAATGGAAATGTTGTTGTTGTTGTTGTTATGTGCCATCAGGTCAGACCCAACCCATAGCGACCCCTCCTTGGGTTTCCGGGGCAGTATCACTATGGAAGTAGATTGCCCCATCTTCCTTCTGAGGAGTGGCTGGTGGGTTTGAACCACCATCCTTCTGGTTAACAGTCAAGTGCCTTAGCCACTATGCTACCAGAGCTCCCTAAATGGGAATGGTATATATGAAATCGGGCTTGAGCAGGACCTGAAGGCACAAGTAAGTTACATGATGAAGTGGTCCAAATACCCATGGTGCTCACTCCTATCAGTTTACTTTTACTCTATGAGTCTGCACATATGGCTTCGTGGGGAGTTTCTTACAATAAATTGACTAAGAAAGATAAAATTTATGGTTGTTTTTCAGATAGTTCTGCGTGATATGCATCACTCAAAAGTGGACAACAGCAGCACTGCAGCCCCTTTCTGGGACTTCCTTAAAGGACAATGGTGAAAGGAAATCTTCCCCATAGGCAGAACTTTGAGCAGCACACCTCATTGTTCATTTTTCTTGGAAGTAAAATGGCCAGCTGTGTGATAGTGCAGTGATTTGAGGACTGTGGCCAGTGATTTAACTGGATGGTCAGGGACTCACATGGAAAATAGTTGGAACATTAGTGACAATGAGGTTTAAGTAAGAGCTGTGTAGATAGACCTCTATAAATGGGCCAAAGAAGTGAAGATATTTGTGTCTCATGTGAATGTCCACCAAAAAGAAGCCCCAGCAGAGAAAAAATCGTAACAATTAAGAGGACAGAATGACATATTCTGTGGAAACCAGTCATCCTCTTTCCACTGCCATTGCTGTCATTGCCCAATGGATTCATGAAAAAAGTGGTCATGGTAGCAGCATGGAGGTTATTCATGGGCTGAGCAATATGTCCAATCTGCCAGCAACAGACACCAATACTGAGACCCCACTATGGCACCATATTTTGGGTTGATAAGTCAGCAATCTGGTGACAGGTTAATCACATTGGATTGCTTCTATCATGGAAAGGGGCTAGTGTATTTTCAATTGTATGCATGTTAGTTATAGTATATTAGGCACAAGTATGACTTAATAAAAGTCTTTATTTAGAAATTATGTGTGGTTTTAGGAGATGTGTATAGGTCGACAACTCTGATGGTTAATGTTATGTTTAACTTGGGTAGGCTATGATTCTCAGTGGTTTGGCAGACACTATGTAACCACCTTCCATTTTGCAATCTGATATAGCAGCCAATCTGTTGAAAGGGAAGTTCCTTGGGGGTGTGGCCTGCCTTCAGTATATGAATGAACGGTCTAGTGAAGCTTGCTGTCTTTCTTCTGTCACTGTTCTTATCACCTAACCTCCCGTTCTTGAGACTTAAGGTTGCAGAAGTTGCTTGCCTGTCACCTGATCTGCATATTTTCAGTTTGTAAGCTGCTGCAACCATGGGAGCAGTCTTCAGTGTATAACCTGACCCACAGATTAGGTGAGGCAATTCCACACAACTGTGAGCCATTTCCTTGAAGTAAATTTCCTTCTCTCTCTCTATACATACATACATATATACATACATACATATATATGTGTGTATACACACACACACACACACACACAATTCACTTGTTTATTCCTCTCAATCCAGACTAAGATAAAAACTTATAGCCAAGAAATTCTTTACTTTAATAAGACATTGATCTGATTGTTGTTGATAGGTGTCCTCGAGTTGGTTCTAATTCATAGGGGCCTATGTACAATAGAAAGAAACCCTGCCCAGTCCTGCAGCAGCCTCACAATCCTTGCTATACCTGAGCCCATTGTTGCAGCCACTATATCAAACCATCTCATTGAGGACCTTCTGTTTTTCACTGATCCTCCACTTTACCAAGCATGATATCCTTCTCCAGGGAAAGGTCCCTTCTGACAACATGACTAAAGTAGGTCAGATGCTGTCTGGGCACTCTTGTTTCCAAGGAGCATTCTGGGTGCACTTCTTACAGGGCAGATTTGTTAATTCTTCTGGCAGTCCATGGTACTTTCAGTATTTCTTTGCCAACACCACAACCGAAAAGCATCAACTATTCTTTGGTCTTCCTTATACATTGTCCAGCTTTCACATACCTATGAGGCAATTGAAAACACCATGGCTTGGGTTACGCACACCTTAGTCTTCAAAGAGACATCTTTGCTCTTCAGCACTTTAAAGAGGTCTTTTGAAACTGATTTGCCCAGTGCAATACATTGTCTGATATCTTGACTGCTGCTTCCATTGGTGTTGATTGTGGAACCAAGTAATATGAAATCTTTGAGAACTTTAATCTTCTCTCTATTTATCATGATGCTGCTTATTGGTTCAGTTGTGAGGATTTTTGTTTTCTTTGTGTTGAGGTGTAATCCACACTGAAGACTATAGCCTTCAATCTTCATCAGTAAGTGCTTCAAGGCACCTTCACTTTCAACAAGTGTTGTTGTGTTATGTGTGTACCAGAGATTGTTAATGAGCCTTACTCCAATACTGATGCCATATTCTTCTTCATATAGTCCAGCTTCTCAGATTATTTGCTCAGCATACAGATTGAATAAGTAGGGTGAAAGGATGCTTCCCTGACAAAATCCATTCCTGATTTCAAACCATGCAGTATCCCCTTGTTCTGCTTGAACGACAGCCTCCTGGTCTATGTACAGGTTCCTAATGAGCACAATTAAGTGTTCTGAAATTCCCATTCCTCTCAATTTTATGCATAATTTATTTTGATCCACACAATCGGATGCTTTTTCATAGTCAATAAAACACAAGTGAACATCTTTCTGGTATTCTTTGCTTTCAGCTAATATCCATCTGACATCAGCAATGATATCTCCAATTCCACATCCTCTCCTGAATCCAGCTTGCATTTCTGGAAGTTCTCTGTCAATATACTGCTACAACCATTTTGTAAATTATCTTCAGTAAGGTTTTATTTGTGTATGATATTATTCAATAATTTCCACATTCGGTAGGATCACCTTTCTTTGGAATGGGTACAGATATGGATCTCTTCCAGTTAGCTGTCTTCCATATTTCTTGCCATAGATGAGTAAGTACCTCCAGTGCAGTATCCATTTGATGAAACATTTCAATGTGTATCCCATCAATTCCTGGAGTCTTGTTCTTCACCAATTCTTTCAGTGCACCTTTGACTTCTTCCTTCAATACCATTGGTTCTGGATCATATACCACCTCCTGAAATGGATGAACATCAACCAATTCTTTTTGGTACAGTGACTCTGTGTATTCCTTCCATCTTCATTTGATGTTTCTTGCATCATTCAGTATTTTGCCCATAAAACACCAAAAAAAAAAAAAAAAAAAAAAAGCACTCCTGTGGAGTCAGATCTGACTCACAGTGATCCCTCCTTGGGTTTCTGAGGCCATATCATCATGGAAGTAGATTGGCCAACCTTCCTTCCGAGGAGTGGCTGGTGGATTCCAACAGCCAGACTTCTGCTTAGCAGTCAAATGGCTTAGGCACTATGCCATGAGAGCTTGCAACTCAAGGCTTGAATTTTTTCTTCAGTTCTTTCAGCTTGAGGAATGCCAAGTGTGTTCTTTCTTTGATTTCTAACTCCAGGTCTTTGCACATTTCATTATAATAATTGACTTTGTCTTCTCGAGCTGCTCTTTGAAACTTTCTGTCCAACTCTTTTATCTTGTAATTTCTTCCATTTGCTTTCGCTACTCTCTGTTCAAGGGCAAGTTTCAGAGTCTCTTCCGACATCCATTTTGGTCTTTTTTTTCTTTTCCTGTCTTTTTACTGACCCTTTTCTTTCTTCATGGATGATGTTCCTGATGTCATGCCACAATGCCTCTGGTTTTCAGTCATTGGTGATCAGTGCATCAAATCTATTCTTTGGATGGTCTCTAAATTCAAGAGGGATATAATCAAGGTCATATATTGGCTCTCATGGATTGTTTTAATTGTCTTCAGCTTCAACATGAGCTTGGATAAGAGCAGTTGATGGTCTATTCCACAATCAGCTTCTGGCCTTTTTTTTTTTTTTTTTTTTTTAATTTTTATTGTGATTTGGGTGAAAGGTTACAGAGCTAATTCACTTTCCATACAGCAGGTCACATACACACTGTCTCATAACATTTATTATAATTAACCATATGTAACAGCTCCTCTCCTACTTCCTCCCTACAGTTACCTCTTCCCTGTGTCCTTCCCTCCCATCCAGTCCTGTTCCGTAGGCTGTCTTCCTGTGCATACATAGTCCTTCTATTCTTCCATGATTGATCTCTCCAAGGAGTTTATCTACCTAGTGTAAATATTCAGCTCATATGCCTTTCTTTGTTTGGCTGAAAGCCATGGGAGTGGGTTCAATTCCAGACCTGATGAGCAACTAAGAGCTAAGTAGTTCCCTCAGTCCTATCAGATCAACAAATTTGGTTCTTCTTGTTTTTTTTTTTTTTTAATGATTTTAAGTTTTGTTCCACATTGTTCTCCCACTCTATCCAGGATTTCCTACAGAGATCCCCCTCTGAGTCATTGACAGTGGTAGCTGGGCACCATCTACTTCTTCTGTTTCATAGTCATATAGGCTGAGGATCACATGTGTACCAGTCCCTTGAACTAATTGTTTCCATATGCCTTTGGTTTTCATCATCACTATTCTTTGCTCAGGCTGTGGAGAGACCCATCATTGCATCTGGATGGCTGCTTGTAAGCTTTTAAGGTCCCAGTCACTACTTGCCAAAGTAGGATGTGGAAGAATGTTTTTGTGTAGTATGTTATGCCAGTTGAGCTTGATGTCCCCTGCAACTATGGTCCTAAGTCCACAGGTCCAACTACTAACTCCCTCTGGGTAGCTGGCTGTGGCCAAGAAATGACTACAACTTTATCCCTTGTCAGCTCTACTATATACCTGGGAATTCTTACAGAACATACAAATAAACTTGTAGAAACATTGTCTGCCAACCCTATACATGGTCTTGGACTTGGCCTTATTTTAGCTGAAGATATTGAACTTCTCCATCTCCTCCTGCCATAGATGTGGTTGATCTGATTCCTGATTCATCTGGTGAACTCCACATGTATAGCCACCATTTATGTTGTTGAAAAAAGGTATTTGCAACGAATAAGTCATTGATCTTGCAAAATTCCATCATGAGATATCCAGTGTCCTTTCTACCACCTAGGCCATATTTTCCAACTATCAGTGATTCATGTTTGTTTCCAACTTCTGCGTTCCAATTAGCAGTAATAATCAATACATCTTGATTGCATGTTTGCTCAATTGCAGACCACAGAAGTTGGTAGAAATCTTCAATTTCCTCATCTTTGGCTTTGGTGGTTGGTGCATAAATTTGAGTAAGAGTAGTATTAAATGGTCTTCCTTGTAAGCATATAGTTAACATCCTATCACTGCCAGCATTGTACTTCAGCATAGATCTTGAAACATTCTTTGTGATGATAAATGCCACACCATTCCTCTTCAATTTACTATTCCAAGTATAGTAGATCATATGATTGTATGATTCAAAATGGCCAGAACTGGCCCATTTCAGCTCACTAATGCCTAGGGTATCGATCTTCATGCATTCTATTTCAGTTTTGACAACTTCCAATTTTCCTAGAATCATACGTTCCTTGTTCTCTTTATTATTGGATGTTTACAGCTGTTTCTCTGGTAGCATAGTGGCTAAGACACTTGCCTGCTAACCAGACGGCTGGTGGTTCAAACCCACCAGCCACTCCTCGGAAGGAAGGTTGGGCGATCCTACTTCCGTAGTGATACTGCCTCGGAAACCCAAGGAGGGGTCGCTATGAGTCGGGGCTGACTCGAGGGCACATAACAACAACTAACAACAACAGCTGTTTCTTCCCATTTTGAGTCATGCCACATCAGCAAATGGAGGTCCCAAAAGCTTTACTCCATCCATGTCACTACGGTTGACTCTACTTTGAGGAGGCAGCTCTTCCATAGTCTTATTTTGAGTGCATTCCAATCTGAAGTCCTCTTCTGGCACTATATCAGACAACGTTTCAGGGCTACTTATAAAGTTTTTCAGTACTATATGAGACAGCATTTCACTGCTATTCATAATGTTTTCACTGGCTAATTCTTTGAGAAGTGGATGGCCCCTTCTTTCTTCCAAGTGTGTCTTAGTCTGGAGGCTCCACTGAAACCTGTCCACCACGGGTGACCCTGCTGGTATTTGAAATACAGGTGGCATAGTCTCCAGCCTCCCAGCAACACACAAGCCACCATAGTATGACAAACTGACAGATGAGTGGTGGGTTGATCTTATAGGGGCCACATAATGACCTTTGTTTTATTAGTGAGGGCCTTTGATGAATCAAAACACACTTTTTCTTCTTCATTCATCCTTGGTAAATCAGTTTTTGACTGAGGTCAAGATTTTACCAAGAGTCTCTTATTAAAACAATTATTCCATACACAGGATTGTTTAGCGTACAAAGGCTGATGTTAATTTTGCTTCTTTTCCCAAAAGTGTCCAGCATATTGAAAATAGTTATCAATTGACTGTATCAATGATCATATATAATTGATGTATCTTTTTGAAATCCCTAGAAGCAGTCCTATTCAGTCCAAATCCATGGATGAATGAAATAAAATGTGACTAGCACTGATTTTAGAGGATATTGTTAACACAACAAATGCTTTTGGTGATTTAGCAGAGAAAGGTCAAATCACTGCTTGAGAACATTGTTTCATAATAACTGTAGCATTAACTGATTGTCTTCTGCAGAAGACAATTCATTTGAGAAACTAGCTGTTGTAGCTGGGAAATGTGGGTGTTGATCAGCTTAGGAAGCCTTATGGGACTAGTGATTTCACTGCAAATTAGAGGTGAGCTGAGGATCTCAATAGTAAAGGTTAATGCAAGTTAAGATTGACTTGGAAGCCATCAATTAATGATCCTGCAATTTCAAATTCAATCTCAGAACTTAAAAATTGACTCTGTAGTGGTGAGAGGTTTTCAGTCGTGATTTTTTTCAGAAGTGGATGGCCTCATGCTTCTCAGTCTGTCTTAGTCTGGAAGCTTCATTTGAACCTGTCTACTATGGGTGACCCTGCTTGTATTTGAAATACCAGTTAAATACCTTTCAGCATCACAGCAACTCACTTGGTTCCACAGTCAATGCCCAGAAGCCAAGAAATTGCATGACATACTGTTGTGAGAGAGTCATACATTTTAACACAAACTGAGCCACTGTTATAAAACCTTACATGTTGATTAAATCCGAAAATGTTTCTTTAAATACTCATATGTTTTTTTAATTTTTTTTCTGAATTTTATGGCTATTGTACATCTCTTAAAACTTATTTTATTCACTATGTGAATAAACTATGTGTATATTCACTATGTGTATATAAATATCAATATAACCAATTATACTTCTTAGTGAGATTAAAAAATGGCTTATCTCAGTGTCTCCTTTCTCTTGCAAATCTCTTGATAATGAACAACACAAATGATCACTGGCTTATGAAAATCCTTCTTGACTCCAGGAATAGCAGTGCACAGTTAAGACACACCTGTTCCCTACTCAACTTTGCATATGATACTTTTTTTAAGGCTTTGCTTTAAAAATAGCAAATTTTCAAAATTAGAATTGTGAATTTCATATGAACAAATATATTTTGAAGTACTTTTGGTGTTATTTGGTTAATATTTGTTGAAAAAAATGTCATATAATGAGATATTTCCACAGGAAATATAGTGTCTCTGTAAAGGAAGTCTCATTCCCAGTGGCCCTAGTGAGCTGTGACATTTCCCCTCTGATCAACAGAATGGTGAAACTTATTCAGTCCTGAGCTGGTTAAGTTTGTGTGTCAACTTGGCTAGGCCTGGTTGAATAGCTGGGAAGCTAGATGTAGTACTCCCTATGATGAGACTGGTAATCAACTCTGTGGTGGAATCTATTGGGAGCAGCTAAGTAGCTGCCTTTGGGTATGTGGTCTGCTTCCCTTACATAAGAAACAACTTTGGGAATGGTCTTAACATATGACATGCTTGAACCCTGCAGGTAACCATGTCATTATTCAGCAGCCTGCCATGCTCTGTTGACCTTGGGACTTTCAATGGACTTGAGCTAATGGCCTGCAGCATGGTTTGGTAACATCGGGACTGTGCCTTTTTACTTGTCAACCTTGGGCTTGTCATTCTCAGCAGCCAGCAACAGTCTGAGTGAATAAAAAAAAAAAAAAAAAACCTCTAGCTCCAGTGGGCCAGGAGGAGGAGGCAGAGCTGAATCCCAAGGTTGAGGGGCTTTCATCCAGCCCCTAGAGACTGCCACTTTGAACTTGGACTTAAAGCCTCCAAATTGTTATAATAAACTCCTGTTTGTTCAAGCCTTTCCATTTGTGGTATATTCCTGTCAGAGAAGCACTGGGTAACCAGAACAAGTGCAGACAAGGGCTGGGATTTTCTGGGCCATCTTTTGGACAGAATAATTTGGAAAATATTCGCTATGATTTTTCTCCTTGAATCTCACACTTTCCTAAGGGCATCAAATAACTGTAGTGTGAATTTTTACATTTTCAACAGCATCCAAATATAAACAATCTGTAAAATCATCTAAGTGTGACCTTTAAATTGGTCACAAAGTACCCTTCTTTGATTTTTCCTCTACCACCAACTAGGAAGAGAAATGACTACAATATCAAAGAATTTGGGTATACCCACCAAAGCCAACTATTGCCCTAAGATGTGGTTGCTTGGTACTTTGCTCTGTCTGGTCCAGACTATAGCCAATATTTCTACAGCCTTATGTCCTCTAGTGTGCTTTCATCTTCATTATTTAATTCCATCCTCAATTGTTCTGTCCTGTTTCTCATCCACTACCAGAATAACTGGGCACTTTTTTTGTGCAGACTTTCAGTTAGACTTTAATGGTGTGTGTGGTGATCCATCCTCCCAATCCATTCTGTCTCCTGGCTAGTCCTGAGAAGCATGAGAAAAATGTTACTGTTGTTGTTATGTGCCAACGAGTTGGCCCCAACATATAGCGACCCCTCCTTGGGTTTTAGAGGCAATATCACTATGGAAGTAGATTGCCCAACCTTCCTTCTGAGGAGTCGCTGGTTAAGTTTGAACCACTAGCTTTCTGGTTAGTAGTCCTATCAGAAAAATGATGCATGCAAATTTTCTTTCCTTCTTTATTATGAATCTCAACATTAGATAAGTCTGTACAAGTTCCACAGGAACAAATTATAGGAATTTTGTTAATTTCTGAGGGAACTGTGCCCAGCATGGTCCTCTAAACCTATTCATCTCTCCCGAGGAATAGGCTGGTAGTCAGTGTGTGGCACATCTGTGAAGGTGTGGCCACATGAGCAGAAGCAACCCAAGAAGTTCTGTCCATGGCTATCCAAGTTCCACTTCATGTGAGACAAGGTTCCTGTCACTTGAATCACCATGTATTGTTGTGGTTGCTGTTAGGTGCCGCCGAGTAATTTCCAACTCATAGCAACCCTATGCACAGCAGAATGGAATACTGCCTGGTCCCACGCCAGCTCCACAATCCTTGCTATAGTTGACCACATTGCCACAGCCAGTGTGTCAATCCATCTCATTGAGGGCCTTCCTCTCCTTCTTCAACTCTCTGCCTTACCAAGCATGACAGCTTTCTCCAGGGAATGATCCCTTCTGACAACATGACCAAAGTAGGTGAGACAAAGTCTGGCCATTCTTATCTCCAAGGAGCATTGTGGTTGCACTTCCTCCAGCACAGATTTGTTAGATCTTTTAGCAGTCCACGGTACTCTCAGCATTCTTCACCAGCACCACAACTCAAAAGCATCAACTCTTCTTCCACCTTCCTTATTCATTGTCCAGCTCTCACACGCATATGAGGTAATTGAAAATATTATGGCTTGTGTCAGGTGCACCTTCTGTCCTCAAGGAGGTATCTTTGTTCTTCAGCACTTGAAAGAGGTCCTTTGCAGCAGATTTTCCCAGTGCTACACATCGTCTGAGGTCCTGACTGCTGCTTCCATTGGCATCAATTGTAGAATCAAGCAATGTGAAGTCTTTGACAAGTTCAATCTTTTCTCCATTTATCATGATGCAGCTTATAGGTGCAGTTGTGAAGATTTTTGTTTTCTTTATATTGAGATGTAATCCATACTGCAGACTGTATTCTTCAATCTTCATCAGTAAGTGCCTCAAGTCATCCTCACTTTCAGCAAGCAAAGTTGTGTCATCAGTGTATCCCAGGTTGTGAATGATTCTTCCTCCAATCCTGATGTCACATTCTTCTTCATATAGTCCAGCTTCTTGGATTATTTGCTCAGCATATAGATTAAATAAGTATGGTGAAAGGATACAACCCTGACACATCCCCTTCCTGATTTTAAACCATGCAGTTTCCCTTTGTTCTGTTTGAACAACAACCTCTTGGTCTACGTACAAGTTCCTCATTATTACAATCAAGTGTTCTGGAATTCCTATTCTTCTCAGTATTACCCATAATTTGTTATGATCCACACAATCCAATGCCTTTGCATAGTCAATAAAACATAAGGAAACATCTTTCTAGTATTCTTTGCTTTGAGCCAGGATCCATCTGACATCAAAAATGATATCTCTCATTCTGTGTCCTCTTCTGAATCCAGCTTGCATTTCTAGAAGTTCTCTGTCAGTATATTTCTGCAATCAATTTTGAATTCTCTTCAGTAAGATTTTACTTGCATGTGATATTAATTATATTGTTTGATAATTTCCACATTCTGTGGAATCACCTTTCTTTGGAATGAGTACAAATATGGATCTCTTCCAGTCAGTTGGCCAGGTAGCTATCTTCCAAATCTCTTGGTATAACTGAGTGAGTGCCTCCAGTGGGCCATCTGTTTGCTGAAATATCTCAATGGATATTCTGCCAATTCCTGGAGACTTGTTCTTCTCCAGTTCCTTCAGTGCAGCTTCAACTTCTTCCTTCAAAACCAATGTGTTTTGTGTGTGTGTGTGTGTGATTTGGGTGAAAATTTACAGAGCAAATACACTTTCCATACAGCAGTACACATATACTTTGTCCCATGACATTGACCACAATTTACCACAGTGCAACATCTCACCTCCTACTTCCTCCCAATAGTTACATCTTCCCTGTGTCCATCCCTCCATGCACTCCTTCCCCCTAAGCTGTCTCCCTGTGCATAAACACCCCTTCTTTCTCCCATGCTTGTTCTCTCCAAGAGTATATGTACCTGAGGTAAATGTTCAACTCATATGTCTGTCTATTGTTTGGCTGAAAGCCACAGGAGTGGGTTCAATTCCAGACCTGAAGGGCAGCTAGGAGCCATAGTCTCAGTGGTTCCACCAGGCTCTATCGGACCAGCAAAGCTGGTCCCCACCTTTTTCTTTTTCCCTCCAAATGATTTTGAGTTTTGTTCCACATTGTTCCCCCTCTCTATCCAGGATCTCCTATATAGATCCCCTTCCAAGTGGTTGAAAGTAGTAGCCAGGCACCATCTAGTTCTTCTGGTCTCATAGTCATAGAGGCTGTAGATCAGATGGTGTACCAGTCACTAGGACTAATTTTTTCCATGAATTTTGTTTTTTCTTCATTCTTCTTTGCTCTGGATGAGGAGAGACCCATTGCTGCATCTAGATGGCAGCTTGCAAGTTTTCAAGATCCCAGTCGCTACTTACCAAAGTAGGAGGTGGAACAATATTTTGTGTAGTATGTTATGCCAAATGAGCTTGATGCCCCCTGAGACTATGGTCCTGAGGCCACGGGTTCAACTACTTGGTCCCTCTGGGTAGCTGGCTGTGACCAAGTAATGACCATAACCTTGCCCCTTGTCAGCTAGACTATACACCTGGGAATTCAGACCACACACATAAAGTTTTAGGACCATTGTCTGCCAACCCTATACTTGTCCTTGGGTACACTCCCCACTTCATAGACAGACCTAATAGTTCAGCCTGTCCACCCATCTATCTATCCATATACCCATGTTTGCCTTCACTGACAACACTGTACTATAGCAAAAGAGTTCATCTTTGTTTTCTGTATTTTCCATATACCTCTCTGTCCTTCTCTTTCTCGATGCCAGTACATTGATCACTCACATTTGGTACATTACTCTTCTCTTCACCCAAATCAAAATTTATCACTATCTATCTTACAGTGATCCCTCCCCTCCCCTCCCACCCCTGGTAACTAACAAAGAAAATGTCCTTCCATAGATAAACATTTCCTTGACTTTTACAATAATGGATTAATACAATATTTGTCATTTTGTGATTGACTTATTTCACTCAGCATAATGTCCTCCAAGTTCATCCACATTATGTGGTGTTTTGCAGATTCTACACTATTCTATAGGGTTGCATAGTATTCCATTGTGTGTATGTACCATAGTTTGGATATCCATTCCTAAGGTGATGGACACCTAGGTTGTTTCCATCTTTTGGCTATTGTAAATAGTGCTACAATTAACATAAGTGTGCATATGTCTGTTCTTGTCATGGCTCTCACTTCTTTAGGATATATACCTACTAATGGAATGGCTGGGTCAAATGGTATTTCTAGTTCCATCTTTTGAAGGAATTGCCATACTGCTTTCCATAGTGGTTATACCATTTTACAGTCCCACCAGCAGTGTATGAGAGTCCCAATCTCTTCACATCCTCACCAGCATTTGTTATTTTCTGTCTTGTTGAACTTTGCTACTAG
>NW_006922177.1:1485326-1487142 GCF_000298275.1 Orycteropus afer afer
TGTCCCTGGTTTCTTTGTTCCATATTATTTTCTGTGCTGAGCTCATTATGTTTATGAATCATGTTATCATTTCCTTTGTTGCTGTTGTTTTAGTATTTGCTGAGTATTTTGTCTTTTTTTTAATTATGATATGAAGGTTTATCGTTTTTCTTTGAGGTTAGCCTATGATTTATAATTTTCTCCCCGAGTTTAGAACAGTCCATTCTATCCTGCAACTCTCTTAACTTCCTCGCCAGTTAGAAGTTCATAACTACACAGTCTTTTCCCTGTTTTTGTTTGTAGTTGTCTTCCTTTGCTAATTGATATCTCTGATTTTCTGTTTACAATTTTGTAAGCTCATTTTACTCTGGATATGTCCATAGCTATGGTTTTTGTGTTATGTCATCTTGTGTATTAATGGTTGGTTGTTTTTTGCCATTTTTGGTTCTCTGTTCAAAGAACTCCCTTTAGTATCTCTTTTAAGGTTGATCTGGTTTTAACAAATTCCCTTATTTTCTGCTTGTCTGGAAATGTCCTAATTTCACCATCACATTTGAGTGACAGTTTTGCCAGGTATGTAATTCTTGGCTGAAGATTTTTCTCTTTCAGGGTTTTATATATACATCCTATTGCCTTCTCGCTTGCATGGTCTCTGCTGAGAAATCAGAGCTTATTCTTACTGGCTGTACTTTGTAGGTAATTTTTTTGTTTTTCCCATGTTGCTTTCAGGATTCTGTCTTTGTCTTTGGTTTTGGTGAGTTTGATGATGATATATCTCGCTGATATTCTTTTGGGGTCTATTCTCTTTGGGGTTTTTTGGACCTCCTGAGGGGATATATTCTCCTCTTTCATCATATCAGGGACGTTCTCCTCCAGCAAATCTTGGACCACTTTCTCAGTTGTTTAATTTTCCCTTCCTGTCTGGAATTCCATTGACACATAGATTATTTCTTTTGATGGTATCCAACATGAACCTTAGGCTTTCTTCATTTTGTTTTGATCTTTTTGCTGATTGATCCTTTTCCAAAGAAGTGTTCAGGTGTCTATCTTCAATCTCATTAATTCTGTCTTCCATTGTATCAATTCTGCTCTTTTGCCCTTTCAATGTGTTATCTATTTCTGATGATTTAATATATTAATCTTCTGGATTTTTCTCTGTAGATTTAGAATCATGTGTAATTTTTCATTGCTTTTGTCATTTTGTTCTTGTATTTTCTTCCAAAATTCTTCAAGGGTTTTTTTCTGTGCTTTCTTTGGTCTGTCTCACAATCCTTTGAAGATGCCTAAAGATAATTCTTTTGAATGCCTTATCAGAGAGTTCCAATGCTGCTTCTTCCTCAGGGATGTGCTCTGGGTTTGTATCCTATTCCCTTGTTTCCACCACCATGTCCACCATGTTAACTGTGTGTGAAGAGCAGCCAAGGGTGATTCAGGCTTTTTGGTGGTTTTTTATCATTGGCCCATTGCTGGAGAAGGCAGTGATTGCTCTTGCTCAGTAAGTAAATTTGCAAGTAGTGTGGGTGTAGTTGTATCTTATGGGGACTGTTGCTGTTTCTCACTCAGTTAGACAAAAATTACAATTGAATAACCATCAAAAAACAAACAGCATATGGACAAAAATACACCATGTAATCACACAGGAACAGTAACCAAAAAGAGGGAAAAGGGAGAAAAGGAGAAAAAAAAACAAGAAATCCTGCAATATCTGGGGATAGTGCACTAAGAGAAAAAAGGTAGAGAAGAAGAATAATGAAGAAAAAAATGGGAAAATGAAAAAAAAAAAAAGAATAAAAAAGAATTAAAAAAAAATTAACCAGGAACAGGGAAAAAAAAAAAA
>NW_006922177.1:1487777-1498497 GCF_000298275.1 Orycteropus afer afer
CAAGGCTCAGGGGTCCAGAATTATCTTCTGTGTCTGTGTTAATTGGTTTCCCTTTTCTTTGTTGAAGAGGGTCTGTGCAGACTTTCTGCCTATTCTGCCATCTTGGAATCAAATACCAATACCATTGGTTCTTGATCATATGCCACCTCCTGGAATAGATTAAGACAAGCAGGTATTTTTGGTTCAATGACTCTATGTATTCCTTCCGTCTTTTTTTTTTTAATGTTTCCTGCATCACTCAAATTTTGCCCATAGAATCTTTCAATATTGCAAGACAAGGCTTAATTTTTTCCTCACTTCTTTTGGCTTGAGAAATGCTAAGCATGTTCTTCCCTTTTGGTTTTCTAATTCCAGGTCTTTGCACATTTCATTATAGTAATTGACTTTGTCTGGTCAAGCTGCTCTTTGAAATCTTCCCTTCAGCTCTTTTATCTTGCCATTTCTCCCATTTGCTTTAGCTTCTCTCCACTAAAGGACAATTTTCAGAGTATCTTCCAACATCCATTCTGTTTTTTTTCTTTCTTTCTCATCTTTTTAATGACCTCTTGCTTTCTTCATGGATGATGTTCTTGATGTCATCCCATAATTATTCTGGTTTTCTATCACTGGTGTTCAATGCATCAAATCTATTCTTTAGGTGGTCTCTAAATTCACAGTGATATATTCAAGGTCAATGTAGTCAATCTCATTCCTTTGTGCTCCATCTGGTAATGTCCATATGTATAGTTGTCATTTGTGTTGTTGAAAAAATCTATTCGCAAAGAGTAAGTTATTGGTCTTGTAAAATTCTGTCATGCTATCTCTGGCTTTATTTCTGTCACCCAGGGCAAATTTTCCAACTATAGGTAATTCTTCTTTGTTTCCAACTTTTGCATTCTGGTCACCAGTGATAATTAACACATCTTGATTGTATGTTTGGTCAATTTCAGACAGCAGAAGTTGATAAAAATCTTCAATTTCTTCATCTTTGGCTTTGGTGGTTAGTGTGTAAATTTTAATAACTGTAGTATTAACTTGTTTTCCTTGTAGGTGTATGGATATTATCCTACCACTGACATCATTGTACTTCATGACAGATCTTGAAACATCCTTTGTGATGATGAATGCCATGCCAGTACTCTTCAAATTGTCATTCCCGGCATAGTAGATCATATGGTCGTCTGATTCAAAATGGCCAAAACCATTCCATTTCAGTTCACTGATGCCTAGGATATCAATGTATATGCTTTTCATCTCATTTCTAAATTTCCTAGGGGAGCTCTGGTAGCATAGTGCCTAAGCCACTTGACTGCTAACCAGAAGACTGGTGGTTCAAACCCACCAGCCACTCCTTGGAAGGAAGATGGGGCAATCTGCTTCCATAGTGATACTGCCTTGGAAACCCAAGGAAGGGTCGCTATGAGTTAGGTCCGACTTGACGGCACATAACAACAACAACAACAACAAATTTCCTAGATTCATTCTTCATACATTCCATGTTTCAATTATTAATGGATATTTACAGCTGTTTCTTCTCAAATTGAGCCATGACACATCAGCAATTGGAGGTCCCGGAAGCTTTACTTTATCCATATCATTAAGACTGGTTCTACTCTGATGATGCAGCTTTTTTCCAATCATATTTTGAGTGCCTTCTGACCTAAGGGGCTGGTCTTCTTGCATAGTATTGGACAGTGTTTCAGGGCTATTCATAAAGTTGTCCAGTAATGTATCAGACTGTGTTTCTCTGCTATCTATAAGGTTTTTCCATGGCCAATTCTTTGAGAAGTGGTTGCCCTGTTCCTTCTTCCTAGTCTGCCTCAATCTGTAAGCTGTGTTAAACCTGTGCACTATGTGCAACCCTGTTGGCTTTTGAGATACTGGTGGCACAGCCTCAAGTTTCATAGCAACATGTAAGTCACCACAGTATGACAAACTGACAGACAAGTTTTTCTTCCTCAGCTGTTCAAAACCTTTCTGCCCTCCCCTTACCTAGATCCTGCAGCTCTCTTGTCCCTGTTCCCCCTCCACACATACACACACTTCCTGCCTCTTGGGTGTGTGGCCTGTCTCCCTCCTCTTACCTGGATCCTGCAGCTCTATCTCATCCCTGGCTCCTCCCCTACCTTCCACATCTGGGTGCCTGGCTTGTCTGCCTGCACTTATCTCTGTTCCCACAGCTTTGTCTCAACCCTGGCTCCTCCTGCATCTTCTGCGTCTAGCTGCCTGGCCTATCTGCTTGCCATTGCCTGGGTTCCTGAGGCTGTCTCAGCCCTGGCTCCATGTAATGAGATTAGATTGCTGGGTGGTCTCACTGACCATCACCAACTACCCCTGGAAAGTTCTCCTTGAATCAGAGGGAAGTGTGGATCTGAGGAAATTATACACATACCTGAGAAGTGTGGCTGATGATGAGGGCTGCCTGGTGGATGTTGTCTGCTACTGAGATGCAGATAATGATGCGTACTGCTCCACATAAACCATGCTGGCTTGCAGTTTTCCACTTGGCCACCAGATGGAAGGAAGATAGAAGTGCTGGGGAGGGATGCGGTTTCAGGTAGACTCAAAGAAGGAAAGAGAGCTGGCCTTGTAGAAGCAGGGGGAGGAGAGAAAAGCAAGGCAGTCAGAGCAGTAGCTACAGGCCTGGTCTGGTGTATTCCCAGGAGCATGAGAGCTTTGTGGTTGAAGAGAGTCATAGCAACTATCTATTCTATGGGCAAACCTCCACAAGATCGCTTGGCTTAGAACCACAGGCTACTATTTACCCCAATCCTGTGAGTGGGCAGTCTGGCCTGGCATCCTTTCACTGGCCTCATGTGATCTGGTGGCTTACAAAGGCTGTGATTCCAGAAGGCTTGCCTGGGACCTCTCTAGCTGTAAGCTGGTGCTCTCCTCAGTAGGCTTCACTTTCAAGCATGAACTAGCTCATGTATCCTTACAAGGTTGCAGCAAAAAGAGCCCATTGAGGCCATTCCTTTGAGCCTCACAGCCTCTTCTTCCCAACTTCCCCTTGTCAAAACCTAGTCATAAGATTACCCCAGATTAAAGGGATGGACAGATATGTTACACCTCTTGTTGGATGGAGTGGCAGTCACATTGCAAAGGGCAGATGTACAGAGGGTGGTCATCTTTACATAAACTGGATTATAAGAATAGATGAGGATAAGACTGTTAGAAGATTAGGTCAAAGAAGAGCCCAGACCAAGTAGTAGGACTCTTATGAATAAGAGTAGGACTATGACATGATGCTCTTCCTCTGCATTTGGCCCAATTAGTAGGAACATTCCAAAAATTATTGACAGGTTTCTTTAGTGAGTATTATATAGTGGAACTTCTCTGATTAGTGGCCATACAGAAAAATGATCACAATCGTAATAAAACATATCACCTGTATTTAGGGCTTTCTTTGCTGGGTCTGGGCTAAGTCCACTTATCCCATTCCACTTAAACTCAGAGCTGCCCTGAGATGTTGAGTGACCTTCACAAGGTCACAGCAGTGACAGAACTATGATTCTACCCACATTCTCCACCTTTCTTCCCTGTGGCCACTGAGATCCCAGAATGTCCTAGAGTTTACAGAAGATGTGAAGTCAGAGGTATCATCCTGGGAATATGATCCATTTCCTTACTTGTCACAGTTTGGTCAAGGAGAAAGGAACTGCTAAAAATAACCAGGAGCGAGATGCTGAAAGGAAGAGCCTGAGAGTCTGCTGTCCCTGTGTTTTTTACTAATATGGGTTTTCTTGGTCCTGAGGAAGTACTTTGTTTCAAAAATAGCTGGTGCTTTTCCAAGTGGAAACTTGGATCTGTTAGCCATTCACCTAAAGCTTAAGATGGTATTTTCCACTGTAGGGGTTTGGGGAAGGCTGGCCCACCTATCCCAGAGCCTCCAGAACAGCCAAGACAGGGTTTCCTCACTTCTTCTGGGACCAAGATATCTATGCCTGGGCGATAGAAATAAGGAGACCAGGTGAGAAGGGAGGGCTTTTTCCCTTTTCTCTCTTTAGGTTCAAATTATTGGAATTGATTAAGCATCTGAAAACAAGTTGAGGTAACTGAACACATTGGGTAAGAGTAAAGATTTATCCTAAGGACATACATCAAGCTTGCCTAATGAGATGCTTGCAATGTACCAGCATGCATCAGGGATACCCATTTTGATAGGTAATCAGCTGGAAATGGAGGGTGGACACCAGGAAGGAGACAAAGAACAATTTATGTGTTGGTTATAAATATAACCTAACATTTATTAAGTACTTTATGCCAGGCATCATTCTTAGCATTTGATATGTATTAAAACACTTAATCCTCATTAGAATCTATGAGTAAGTAATATTTCATTTATTTTACATTTGAGGAAATTGAAGCTAAGAAAGGTTGAGTAAGTTGCTTATGCTAGAAACAGGTAAAGTACAATTTCAGAGGGGGTTCCATTTACTTTCCAAATGGATTGGTGACTATTTCTGTGCTGCCTGCTGTCCATGTGTGTCTATGTCCATGTGTGTCTGCATGTATGTGGTTTCCACACACATGGGTGAATATGCATGCCTGCACATGTGCACACTTATGCATGCATATGTGCATGTATGCAAGTGCATATCTGTGCACCTGTGTGCACTGTACATGTATGTGCACATGTGTGTGTGTGAGAGAGATGTGTTTGGAAGCAGGCATTTGCCTGTATAACTCCTGTGTATGGGGCAAAACATAACTAGGTCATTCCATCCTCAAGAGGCATTTATCCTTGACATGAGTAATGATGACAAAAATGTTTCATTTTCTATGTGCTATTTCTTACCAGACTGCAGTCCCTGGAAAGCTATCTTCCTTAGCTGTTGGATGTGGATAGTGCTTTTGGGTAAAGAGTACCTGCCCACATACCAAGCAGTGGTGTGTCTGGTAGATGTGGATTTGCTAGAACCTGCATAGTAAGCTTACTAGTAAGCTCTTTGAGTCTAACTTGTGGACTGTTTTTATGTCTTAGCCCAGGTGTAGATATAGTTTAATAGTTTATCAAGTAAGTTTCTTTCTTCAAAGAGAAGTTGAAGGTGAAAAATAAAATCCAACTACCTGAAAACAAAACATGTGGTGGTACATGGGCACGATTACTGACTTGATATCCTTTATCATATTTTATATTGTATTCCAACCATACTTGGTAGAAAGGAATCATCTTAAAAAAAAAAAAAAAGATAAGGAAATTATCTGTATTTTCAATAAAAGTTCATCATGTTTGGCTTTACTATGTCATGTCTCTTAGTGTGGCAGTAATTTAAATTTGCTCTCTATATTACATTAACAAGTACTTTTAACATTAATAATACAAGGAGGATCTGGGGCTTAGCTAGAGTGCATTATAGTCAACACTGCTGTGTCCTTCAGTCTGTACTGTAAATAAATGCTATTAATTCCAATATAGGGTTTGTTACTCATGAACCACTTGTCAATCCTTTCACAGCTCAAATGACTAGATACACAAGTACTTGGAAGTACTAACACTTTGGTAATTTAATGTTTATTATAATCCAAACTGTTTGCTCTTTTAAATCTTATATCTACCTTTTCTATGTTTCCATTAGTACTGGTCACATACTCTTGCGGGAACACTTACCAGACCCTAGTTTAATTATTTTATTCTTTATCTGTCTCTCTCAATAAACAAACATACAGCTTAGTCTCCATTAGCTTTTGCTCAGATGCCCTGTTCCCTCACAGGAAAATAACTTGGTACCCTGCAAAAGAGAAGTTCAGTGTCACAGGTACGTGGATATAAGTTTAAATCTGAGCTCAGTGAAGGAAGCAAGGAATCATGATAGCACGGCAATTAACAGGCACATTCCTATTTTCTCTGCTACTCTTGTGAAAATGGGATGATGGGAGAGAAGAGGTGCACTCCCTGGGAAGTGAAGGCAGTAAGGAGGGAGTTAATAATAGGAGCAGCAGTGGGGACACCATTGTGTAGCATAATCTTGTGTGGCTTCCCAGGTTAGGTCAAGGAAAGGAAGAGACAGAAGAAAGAAGATCATCAGTTCTCTTCAAATGAGGCCACCTGATGAGTTTGTATTTCTGCCAGGTCAATGGCTCTGTGGGCTGCAATTACTGGGGCAAAACTTTTATGGGTTTTCCAATGGCCCAGGTAGAATGATGGGGTTGTAATTATGCTTGTGCCATTGTCTGTATTTTCTAATTTTTAGATGATAGAAATGTATTGGTTCTCAAATCAGAGAAATTACTATTATTATTATTTAAATTGTGATTTGGATGAAAGTTTACACAGCAAATTCATTTTCCATACAGCAAGTCTACATACACTTTGTCTCATGACATTGCCTGCAATCTTCCACAATGCAACAGCTCTCTTCCCACTTCCTCCCCATAGTTATCTCTTCCTTGTGTCCTTCCCTCCCATGCATGCCTGCCCTCCTAGCTATCTCCCTGTGCATACAGAGTCCGAAATGCCCATCAATGGATGAATGGATCACCAAATTCTGGTACATTCATACAAAGGAATACTATGCTACATTAAAGAACAATGAAAAATATGCAAATTCTCTCACAACATGAATAATCCTGGAGGACATTATGCTGAGTGAAATAAGTCAATTGCAGAAGGACAAATACTGTATGAACCCATTACTGTAAAAAGACAAAGAAGAGTTTGCTTAAGAAAGGGAACTCACGTTGTAGGTTACAGGGGTGGGGAGGGTAGGGAAGGGATTAATTTTGACCTAGTTGGGGCCTACACACTGATGTGGGTAAGGGGAGGGATGTATAGGAAGAGTCTGTGACCACCACAATAACATTAGGAAAAGGGAAGTCACTGAATTGTGCACATAAGAGATAGACGACAGATGCTAATACCAACCAGTATATCCACAATTCTGCATTACCATTAACACCAAACACCAAGCTACAAATGAACATGTAAACATCTGAGAAGCCAATTGAGCTTGATGTCCCCTGCGATCATGGTCCTGAGCCCACAGGTCCAACTACTCACATCCTTGGGATAGCTGGCTGTGACCAAGAACTGACTACAACCTTGTCACTTGTCAGCACTACTAAATACCTGAAAATTCTTACAGAACATACAAGCACTCTTGTAGAAACATTGTCTGCCAACCCTATAGATAGTCATGGGCACAATCTCCCCTGTGCAGACATACCTAATAGTTCAGCCTGTCCACCCATCTATCCACCTGCATATCAATGTATGTCATCCCTGATAAAAAAGTACTGTATGTGCAAAAGGGTTCATCTTTGTTGTCTGTACCTCCCATGCACCTCTCTGTCTTCCTCTTCCTTAATGCCACCATGTTGATCACTTGCATTTGGTACACGCCCTTCTCTTCACACAAATCAATACTTGTCTCTATCTATCTAGTGGCAATCCCTTCCTCCCCACCACCCATGGTAACCAACTAAGAAAATTTCCTTTCATATATAAACCTTTCTTGACTTTTTCCAGGAGCAGACTAATAAGATATTTGTCCTTCTGTGATTAACTTATTTCACTTCACATAATGTCCTTCAAGTTCATCCACATTATGAATGCCAATTCTGTGTCATTCTTTAGGGTTGCATATTATTCCATTGTATGTACATACCATAGTTTTGTTAGCCATTTGTGGTGGTTATGTTGTGTGTCAGCTTGGCTGGGTCTGGTTGAGTGTCTGGGCAGCTGGTGGTAGTTATTCCCCTTGATGAGACTGGCAATGAACTCCATGGTACAATCTACCACAAGCAGTTGAGAAGCAGCTGCCTTTGGGATGCGGTCTACTTCCTGTATATAAAGAGAAGCCATGGGAATGGTTTCTAGTTTATGGCACACTTGGATCCTGCATGTACCTGTGTCTTTGTTGAGCAACCTGCCATGCTCTTCCAACCTTGGGACTTACAGTGGATTTGAATTAATGGCCTGCCATGTGGTTTGGTAACATCGGGACTGTGCCTTTTTACTTGTCAACCTTGGATTTTTCAGCCTCAGCAGCCAACAGCTGTCTGAGTGAAGAAATGCCTCTAACTCCAATTTGCTGGGAGCAGGAGGCAGAGCTGGACTGCAAGGCTGAGGGGCTTTCACCCCACCCCTAGAGCCTGGCACTTTGAACTTGGACTTAAAGCCTCCAAATTTTAAGAATAAACTTCTCTTTCATAAGGCCATCCCATTTGTGGTATATTCTTGTCACAGCGGCACTAGGTAACCAGAAGAGAATTCTTCTATTTATGGGTACCTAGGTTGTTTCTATCTTTTTGCTATTGTAAATAGTGCTGCAATGAACATGGATGTGCATATATCTGTTCTTGTCCTGGCTCTCATTGCTTTATGATATATGCCGAGTAATGGAATTGCTGGGTCAAATGGTATTTCTAATTCCAACTTTTTAAGGAATTGTCATACTGTTTTCTACAGTGGATAAAGCAGTTCATGAGAGTCTCATTCTCTCCACATCCTCACCAGCATTTGTTATTTTCTGTCTTGTACTTTGCTATGAGTGCTGGGGTAAGATGGCATCTCATTGTTGTTTTGATTTGCAATTCTCTAATGGCTAATGATCACGAACATTTCTTCACGTGTTTGTTGGTCACCTGAATGTCCTCTTAGGTGAAGTTTCTATTCATGTCTTCTGCCCGTTTTTTAATTGGATTATTTGTCTTTTTGTTGTTGAGGTGTTGGAGTTTTCTATAAATTTTAGTGATAATCCATTGTCAAATATGTCATTGCCAAATATTTTTTCACAATCTGTAGGTTCTTTTTGACTCTTTTGGAGAAGTCTTTGGAAGCACATAAAAATTTAGTTTTTAGAAGACCAAACTCATCTACTTTATCTTCTGATGTTTGTGTATTTTGGGTTATGCTTGATAGTCTATTTATGCCATATACTTTGAGCTCTGGTGACATAGTGCCTTGGAAGGAAGATTGGGCAATCTACTTCCTTAGAGATACCACCTCAGAATATTGTTGTTGTTGTTGTTATGTGCCGTCAAGTTGGACCCGACTGATAGAGACCCCTCCTTGGGTTCTGAGGCGGTATCCCTATGAAAGTAGATTGCCCAACCTTCCTTCTGAGGAGTGGCTGATGGCCCCTAAATTTGTACCTGTTTTTTCCTTGAGGAACTTTATAGTTTCAGGTTTCGCATTTAAGTCTTTGATCCATATGGAGTTACCTTTTGTATGTGGTGTGAAGTGCAGATCTTGTTTCATTTTTCTGAAAATGGATGTCCAGCTTTTCCAGAACAATTTGTTAAACAATCTCTTCAATATTTAATGGATTTCAGATCTTTGTCAAAGACCAGCTGACCATAGGTTGATGGATCTATTTCTTAGTTCTCAATTCTATTCCATTGGTCTATGTGTCTGTCATACAAATACTAGGCACTTTTGACTACTGTGGCTGTATAGTAGGTTTTGAGATCCAGGAGTGTGAGACCTTCTTATTTGTTCTTCTTCTTCAATAGTGCTTTGCTTATCTGAGGTCTCTTTCCTTTCCATATAAAGTTAGTGATTGTTTTTTCCATATCTTTAAAAAAATGTTAATGGGATCTGGATTGGGATTGCATTGAATGTATACATTGCTTTGGGTAGAATTGACATTTTCACAATGTTCAATCTTCCTATCCATGAGCATGGTATGTTCTTCCACTTATGCAGATCTCATATTTTCTTGAAATAGTGTTTTTTAGTTTTCTTTGTACAGGTCTTTTGTATCCTTTGTAAGATTTATTCCCAAGTCTTTTATTTTATTTGCTAGCTATTGTGAATTACATTGATTTCCTTATTTCTTTTTCATCAATCTCTTTGCTGGTGTAGAGGAACCCAACTGATTTTTGCATGTTGATCTTGTATCCTGCCATGATGTTAAATCTCTCAATGAGTTCCAGCAGATTTTTGACTGAGTCTCTTGGGTTTTCTAGGTATAGGATCATATCATCAGCAAATATGGATAGTTTGACTTCTTCCTTACCAATCTGGATGCCTTTGATTTTCCTTTCTTGCCTTATTTCCCTGGTTAGGTCTTCCAGTACAATGATGAATAGAAGGGGAGGTAGAAGGCATTCTTGCCTCATTCCTGATTGCAAGGGGAATGGCTTCAGTCTCTCTCCATTGAGAATAATGTTGGCTGTTGGTTTTGCATATATGTCCTTTATTCCTATTTTGCTGAGAGTTCTTTTCAGGAATGGGTGTTGGATTTTATGAAATGCCTTTTCTACATCAATTGATATGATTATGTCATTATTTTCCTTTGTCTTTTTATGTATGGATGACATAGATTTTTCTTTTAATGTAAAATCAACCTTGCATAACTGATATGAACCCCACTTGGTCATCATGTATTATTTTTTTTGATATGTTTTTGGAGTGTATTGGCTAGGATTTTGTTGATTTTTGCATCTATATTCACAAGGGATATTGGTCTGTAGTTTTCCTTTTGAGTGATGCCTTTTCCTGGTTTTGGTATCAAGGCTATGCTTGCTTCATAAAATGAATTAGGGAGCATTCCATCATTTTGCATATTTTGTATATTTTGGAATAGTTTGAGTAAGATTGGTGTCAGTTCTTCTCTGAATGTTTGAATTCTCCAGTGAAATCATCATGGCTAGGACTTTTTTTGTTGTTGGTAATTTTTTATGACCTGTTCAATTTCTTCTTCTTCTTTTTTATTTAATTGGTCTGTTCAACTTTTCCACCTGCAGTGTAGTAAATTACTTAGTATGGCTTTTCTACCCATAAGTCATTGTAAAC
>NW_006922177.1:1498802-1515493 GCF_000298275.1 Orycteropus afer afer
GTGGGCTGGGAGAGAGACTGAGCATTTTTCCTGAACTTGAATTGTAGCCTGTGGTGCTTCCCTAATAAACCCCATAATCTGTGAAATCTGTGTGGCCACTGCAGCAAATTATCAAACCCAGGAGAGAGGTGGTGGGTGCTTCGGGAGGAATGGTTGAAGAAAGAAAGGGCTGGAGGGAGGCAGCATGTCTGGCCTGGCAGGAATAGGCCTTAGGCTATTGATGGTGATTCTATCTTCCTCTTGTGGGATTAGAGGAGGTCAGAACATGTGGCCCCCTTACCCTTTTTGCACCACATAAATTTGTGTTAGATTATGTAAGTAGTGTGTTTCTAGAAATTTGCCCATTTTTTCTAGATTTTCAAATTTATTGGAGTAAAGTTCTTCATAGTATCCTCATATTATCTTTTTTTTATTTCAGTTGGTTCTGTCATGATGCCACCCAATTCATTTCTAATTTGTGTTATGTATATTCTCTCCCTCTTTTCCTTTGTTAAACTTCCCAGTGGTTTCTCAATTTTATAAATCTTTTCAAAAAACCAACTTCTAGTCTTGTTGATTTTTCTATTGTCTTTCTATTTTCTGTTTCATTGATTTCTGCTCAAATCTTTATTTTTTTCTATTTTTCTGGAAACAGTAGGCTTTTCTTGTTCTTATTGTTGGAGATGTTGGTTTAAACTGTTGATTTTGGCTCTTGCTTCCCTTTTGATGTGTGTATTTATTACTATAAATTAGCCTCTGATCACTGCTTTTGCTGTGTCCAAAATATTTTGGTATTTTGTGTTTGCATTCTCATTGAATCTAGGAATATTTTACTTTTACTTTTTATTTCTTCTATTACCCAGTTGTTCTTAAGGAGGTTGTTGTTCAGTTTCAATGTGTTTGCTCTTTTCCATTGATCTTCCTATTCTTGATTTCTAATTTTGTGGCATTGTGATGTGAGAAGATGCATTGCAGTATTTCAATGTTTTTAAATTTATTAAGGCTTGCATTATGACCTAACCTATGGTCTATCCTGGATAATGTTCCATGTGCACTTAATAAGAACGTATACTGTGCTGCTGTTCGGTGAAGTACTCTACAGATGTCTGTAAGGTCATGTTGGTGGATTGCATTTTTTAGTTAGTTTTTCTGCCTCTTTGTTGAGTTTCTTTCCAGTTCTATCTTTCATTGAAAGTAGTGTATTGAAGTCTGCTACTATGACTGTGGAGTCATCTATTTGCATTTTTCAATTCTGTTAAAGTCTGATTTATGTATTTTGGGCTCTTTCATTGGGTCCACTGATATGTATTATGGTTATATCATCTTGTTCAATTGGTCCTTTAATCATTATATAATGTCCATCCTTTTCTCTTTTGGAGGTATTTGTCTTAAAGTCAATTTGATCAGAAATTAATGTTGCCACTCCTGCTCTTTGTTGTCATTATATTGGAATATCTTTTTCCAACCTTTAATTTTTAGTCTATTTTTATCTTTGTCTCTAAGGTGTGTCTTTTGTAGATAGCATATGGACAGGTTACGTTTTCTTATCCAGTCTGCAACTCTCCATCTGTTGAGTAGTACATTTAATCTTTTGACATTCAGTGTCATTATTGACAAGTATGAATTAGTTGTTGTCATTTTTTATGTGTTTTTCATGGTTTTCCTTGTTTCTTTGTTCCATATAATTTTCTGTTCTAAGCTCATTATGTTTAGGAATCATGTTATCATTTCCTTCATTGCTATTGTTTGTTGTTGTTGTTGTTATGTGCCATCAAGGCAGACCCAACTCATAGTCACCCCTTCTTGGATTTCCAAGGCAGTATCACTGCAGAAGTAGATTGCCCACTCTTCCTTCTGAGTAGTGGCTGGTGGGTTTGAACTGCCAGCCTTCTGGTTAGCCCTCAAAATGCCTTAGGCACTATGCTACCAGAGGTCCAGAAAGAGATGGCTTGGCTACCTGGTGGGCTCGAACCGACAGCATTGTGTGTGGCAGGTGACTGCCTTAGGTCTCAGGGCAACCCCTAGGGCTGCTATTGTTTTAGTATTTGCTGAATATTTGTTCTTGTCTTCTTTTTTATTGTGATGTGAAGGTTTATCATTTTTCTTTGAGGTTACCCTGTGATTTATAATTTTCTCTCTGAGTTTAGAATAGTCCATTCTATCTTCCACATCTCTTGATTTCCTCACCATTTAGAAGATTTGTGACTACACTATATTTTCCCATTTTTTGGTTTGTGGTTGTCCACATTTGCAAATTAATGTCTCTGGTTCCCTGTTTACAATCTTGTAAACTTATTTTACTTTTGATACTTCCATAAAGGGGTGGGATTCTGGGCTATGTCATCATGTGTACTAATAGTAAGTTGTTGTTTGCTAATATTATTTTCTGTGCAAAGGACTCCCTTTAGTATCTCTTGTAAGGTTGGTCTGGTTTTAACAAATTCCCTTAGTTTCTTCTTATCTGGACATCTCCTAAATTCACCATCATCCTTGAGGGACAATTTTGCTGGGTATATAGTTCTTGGTTCTAAACGTTTCTCTTTCAGGGTTTTATATATATCATCCCATTACCTTCTCTCCTGCATGGTTTCTGCTGAGAAATCAGAACTTATTCTTATTGGTTGTCCTTTGTGGGTAACTTTTTTCCCATGCTGCTTTCAGTATTCTTTCTTTGTCTTTGATTTTGGTGAGCCTGGTGATTATATGTGTTGGTCATCTTCTTTTGGGGTCTAACTTGTTGGCATTCATTGTACTTCCTGAATGGTGTATTCTCATTTTTCATCCTATCAGTGGATTTCTCTTCCAATAAATCTTGGAGAATTCTCTCAGTGCTTTTCTTTTTCTCTTCCTATTCTGGAATTCTGATTACACAAATGTTATTCCTTTTGGTGGTATTCCACATGAATCTTAGATTTCCTTTATTATGTTTTGATCTTTTTTTTTTTTTTTTTCCTGATTGATCCCTTTCCAAAAGAGTATTCAGGTATTTTTCTTCAAACTCATTGATTCTGTCTTCCATTAATTTGATTCCACTCCTTTGACCTTTCAATGTGTTTTTTATTTCTGAAAATTTAGATTAATCTTCTGGATTTCCATCTGTAGATTTTATATTATTTCTATTTTTTCATTTGTCATTTTAGTCTTATATTTTCTTCCAAAATTGTTCTAGATCTCTGTCTCTGTTTTCCTCAATATTTTCAGTGTTTTTCTTGATTTGTTTCTCAATCCATTGAAGGTACCTAAATATAATTCTTTTGAATTCCTTATCAGGGAGTTCCAATGCTCCTTCTTCCTCAGGCATGTGTTTTGAGTCTGTATCCTGCTCCCTTGTTTGTACTGCTCTACATTGCTTCTTTGTGTGGACTGTGATGGTCTATTGTCTCTGAGACATTGTGACTTTGTTGTATTTATAGTTAATTCATTATTGTATGTTGGAGTGACTTGTCCAAGATTTTTTTTTTCTTTTTTTTTTTTTTTTTAATGTATCTGAATAAGCAGAGTACTGTGCGCTTCTGTTCACTAGTTGCTAGCACTTATGCATTCACCCCCTGTCACCTGGTGGGTGTGATAGAGAATGAGAGTGGCTGCACAGATCTCTGTTAACTGTTTGTGAAGAGCAGTTAAGGATGAGTCAGGCTCTTTTGTGCACCTCCCATGTACCTGTCTATGTCTTCCTCTTCCTCAATGCCACCATGTTGATCACTCACATTTGGTACATTGCCCTTCTCTTCACCCAAATCAATACTTATCTCTACCTATCTAACAGCATTTCCTCCCCTCCTCTCCCACCACTGGTAACCAACAAAGAAAATTTCCTTCCATATAAAAACCTTTCCCTGACATTTACAATAACAGACTAATGCAATATTTGTCCTTCTGTGCTTGACTTATTTAGCTTACCGTAATGTCCTCCAAGTTCATCCATGTCATGCAGTGTTTTGCAGATTCTAGGTTATTCTTTAAAGTTGCATAGCAGTCCATTGTGTGTATGTACCATAGCATGGTTATCCATTCCTCAGTTGATGGACACCTAGGTTGTTTCCATCTTTTTGCTATTGTAAATAGTGCTGTGATGAACATGGGTGTGCATATGTCTGTTCCTCTCAAGGCTTTCACTTCTTTAGGATATATACCTAGTAATGACTGGGTCAAATGGTATTTCTAATTCCAACATTTTAAGGAAACGCCATACTGCTTTAGACAGTGGTTTCACCATTTTCCAGTCCCACCAGCAGTGTATGAGAGTCCCAATCTCTCCACATCCTCACCAGCATTTGTTATTTTCTGTCTTGTTGAACTTTGCTGCTAGTGCTGGGACAAGACGGTATCTCATTGTTGTTTTGTTGCATATCTCTAATGGCTAATGATCATTAGTGTTTCCTTAAAATGTTGGAATTAGAAATACCATTTGACCCAGTTCACAATGTTCTATCTTCCTATCCATGAATGTGGGACGTTCTTCCATTTATGTAGATCTCTTATGGTTTCTTGAATAGTTTTTTGTAGTTTTCTTTGTACAGGTTTTTTGTGTCGCTAATAAGATTTATTACCAAATATTTTATTTTTTTGGTAGCTATTGTAAATGTTATTGATTTCCTTCTTTCTTTTTCAGCAATCCCTTTGCTGGTATAGAGGAATCCAACTGATTTTTGGAGGTTGCTCTTGTATCCTGTCATGATGTTAAATCTCTCAATGAGTTCCAGTAGATTTTTGACTGAGTCTCTTGGGTTTTCTAGGTAAAGGATCATATCATCAGCAAATAAGGATAGTTTGACTTCTTCCTTACCAATTTGGATGCTTTGATTTCCCTGTCTTGCCTTATGGTCCTGGCTAGGACTTTCAGTACAATATTGAGAAGAAGTGGTGATAGAGGGCATCCTTGCCAAGGACAATTCTAAATAAATGTTCCGCACGATAATAAACAAATAAATAAATAAATAAACAAAACTATAGCAAGGAATTTAATAAATAATTATTTAACACTGATTAGGCTAAATTAGACATTTGTTCAGGCCATATCGAACCTATGTCTGCCTGATTTTTTCTTCATATCTAAAGGGTCACATACTTCTAAGACCACAAATCTCCTCTCATGCAGAAACACTGATTATCTTTTTGTAAGGCTACTTTACAGAAATACAGCTAGCTTTAAAAAATTGTCAGTACAATGGAATCATAGCCATAACTATTGATCGTTACTTGACAGAGTGTGCCAATTGTCCTCTAATAGACATTTTCCTCTTTCGCTTCTGGCTGGCTACCCAAAAACAAGACACTGTTGCAAATTGGGGGGTCTGGTGGTCTGTCATGATGCTAGACTTTCTGTGTTCATGCTCCTAAATGTGCCCTATCTCTGAATCTGGATGTTGTTGTTGTGCGCCATCGAGTTGGACCGACTCATAGCGACCCTTCCTTGGGTTTCCGAGGCAGATATCACTATGGAAGTAGATTGCCCCATCTTCCCTCTGAGGAGTGGCTGGTGGGTTTGAACCACCAGACTTCTGGTTAGCAGTCAAGTGCCTTAGGCACTATGCTACCAGAGCTCCCCTGAATCTGGACAGGAATTGTAATTGCTTTAAGCAATAGAATGTGCCAGTTACATCTCAGCCTTCTTAAAAAAGCCTGAGAGTTTCCACCTGTGTGTTCCTAGGCAATTTAAACTGTCATATAAACATCGAGCTGTGCTGCATAGAGACCTTATAGAGAGGGAGAGGTGCTGAGACTGTGTGGGAAGAGAGAAGTCCTGCTTTCCCCAACCCACTCACCACCTAGATGTAGTGATATGAGTGTTCAGAGGCAAGAGCAGCAGAAAAGTCTCCCATATGAGTCCAACCCAGTTTGCAGAAGAGAGAGCAATATGATGTTGGTAGTTTTAAGCAACTGTGTTTTGGGATAATTTGTTGTGTAGTAATCAGTGGCTACATGACAGAGTTCTGGCGAAGGTGATGTGTGTAAGGATTGAGCCCTTCTTCTTCCTTTCCTCTCTCCTTTCCCCACAGGGGGAACGCAAATGTGTTGGTGGCCATATGGAGCTAAATATGTGAAGGCAACACCTCAAACTTGTTTGCTCAACCAGACACTTGGGTTTAGACCCTGGTAACTTTATAGAAGACAGTTTCCCTACCAGATCTGACATTTATGTGCAAAAAATAAGTCAGTTTTGTTTAAGCCATTATTATTTTGAGTATTTTTGTTATAATATCTGAACTTGTAACTTAATGTATTTACTTCATATTATCCAATATTGTTAATATTTAATAGAAAAGAAGTATAATTCCTATGAAGACAAACCCAGCTGTGACAATGGAAAGAGAACCCTCCCAAAACATCTGCCTAGTTTTCACTGAGCACTTTATGCACTTTATCAATTACAAAGATTATCTATTTTGTTAATATAAACTATACTTATAAAATATAAACTAGTTTCCAGACCGATTCATAAGTACATTTTAGGCACTTAGTAAATGTTATTGAATAAATGAATGAGAATACAAAGATGAATAAAAACGTGAATTTTTTTTCAAAGAGCTTACTGTCTGTTAGGTAAGAAAGACATAGATAATTATTATAATATGAGCAATGCATTAAAGTCATACACTAAATACCATACACAGAGAAACAACAAATACTACTTTATGTAGAATAATAATGTTTTGTTAGAGGATGTGCCATGTAAGCTGCTTTAAGATACAAAGGAATTAACCAGGTAGATCAAAGCAAAACAAGTTTCAGGTATTGGTAGCAGCCTTGGGAGGCCTGAGATTTTATGATTTCTATGATGTCTATATTTATGATTTCTTTACCATAAAAACACTTAATGATTAGAACATGATGACACTTAAATATGTCACCAGTGAGATTGTATTGACCCTGTAGATAATGGTAGCCACACAACACCATAACAGACTTTTGTAATGCAGCTTCAGTGAATCACATCTTGAGTGTCTATGCCCTTATGTAAACCTTTCCTAGTGACTCTGAGCTTGGCTATTTGATTGCTTTAGGCTTCAGCATATGGCATAAGTAGAGACTTGAAAGGTATATTAGGACTGGGGCATGTTGCCATATGAAGAAACCTGGATATCCTGTTGGAGACATGGAGTTCAGACAACAGCCAGCAGCTCTCAACAGCCACATGAATGAGGTCATCAGCCCCAATAGGGATGCCAGATGGCTGCAGTTTCATAAGCAAAGCAAATGAGACGAGCAGAAGAACTTACCAGTTAAGCTTATCCCCAGCATTTGACCCTCAGAACAGTTTTAAGTCACTTCTAATTCATGGTGACCTGGGGTGGTATATTATGCAGCAATAGAAAATTGATATAAGTGGGTTAGAAGAGTAATGTGATTAGGTTGATTTAATAACAACAAAAATAGCAAACTTTTTTGGGGTACTTAAACTGTGCACTTAGTCTTATCATGTAATTAGGTGTATCTTGAAAACCTTCTAATTTAATGTACTTTGGAATTTGTTGAATAATTAAAAAGTTGTTTAAAGTATGAGGCTATAATTAATGGCACATACTTATTGTAAACATTTTATTTTGAAGTATAGCACAAACATGTATGTATATTTGCCAATTGCTGGATGTTTGTCCTAAGGCTTTCTACTGAGCATATCTATTCTGCCTGGAGTTGTGCATCTTTCTTGCATATACCACACCTAAGAGATGATTGTGAAACAATTTTTATAATAATATTTTGGGAAGGATTTTAAGTCTATTTGTAAGGGATATTGGTCTGTAGTTTTCTCTCTTGTTTCGGTACCATTTTTTATCTAGTTTTGGTATCAGTGTAATAATTAGTTTCATAAAATGAATTGGGAAGGGTTTTGTCAAAGACTTCATATTACTTGATTCTACAATCAACACCAATGGAAGAAGCAGTCAAGATATCAGATGACACATAGCACTGGGCAAATCAGCTACAAAAGACCTCTCTCAAGTGTTGAAGAGCAGATATCTCCTTGAGGACTAAGGTGCACCTGACACAAGCCATGGCATTTTCAATTGTCTCACATGCATGTGAGAGCTGGACAATGAATAAGGAAAACCAAAGAGTCAATGCTTTTGAGTTGTGGTGTTGAAGAAAAATGCTAAGAGTACCATGAACTGCTAAAGGATTAGCAGATATGTCCTGAAAGAATTGCAGCTGGAATTCTCCTTGGAAGTGAGAATGGCCAGACTTCATCTCACTTACTTTATCATGCTTGGTAAAGTGGAAGGTCAATGAAAGAGGGAAAGGCCCACATCAAGATCGACTGACAGAGTGGCTTCAATGATGGGCTCAGGTATAGCCAGGATCATGGAGCTGGCACAGGACTGGGCAGTGTTTTGTTCTGCTGTACATAGGGTCACTATGAGTCAGAGATGACTGAACGGCACCTAACAACAACATGTTATAGAAGAGATTGCTTACAACTGGTGTTAATCCTTTTTTCAAAATTTGAAAATCTTCTCCAAGGAATGCTTCTGCATCTGGAGATTTACTTTTTTTTTTGGATATTTTAAAATTACAAACTGAATTTCCTTAATAGTTTATTGGTGCTGTTGTAGTGTGCTGTCGAGTTGATTTCAACTCATAGCAACCCTATAAGATAGAGTAGAACTGCCCCATAGGCTGTGATCTTTATAGGAGCAGATAGCCAAGTCTTTTCTCCTGTGGAACTGTGAGTGAGCTCAAATTATTGACCTTTTGGTTAGCAGAAGAATGCTTAATCATTATGCTACCAGCGCTCCTTCCTAGTTATAGGGTACAATGCAGTGAATTACTTAATATGGCTTTTCTAACCATAGTCTTTGTAACTTCCACCTAATGACTGGGTGGGACTATGCGAATGTGAGGTGTTTGTGGCCTGCAAAGGGGATTTGATAACTTGCTAATAAGTAAGAAAAGTACATGGCACCCTTGTGGATTGGTTATTGTTGTTAAGTGCCAAGAGTGTGTTCTGACTCGTACAGAACCTATGGACAACAGAACAAAATATTGACCAGTCCTGGGCCATCCTCACAATTGTTGGCTATCCTTGACCCTGTCATTGCAGCCCTGTGTCAAACCATCCTGTTGAGGGTCTTCCCCTTTTTCACTAACTCTCTACATTACCCAGCACGATATTCTTTTCCAGGGACTGGTCCCTTCTGACAACATGATCATCATTGTGGGGCTGGGACCATGAAAATAAGGTGTATGGAACCCTAATGTGGGGATTGGTCAGTGCTGTCATCTTGTTTGAGCCATCCCCAAGGCAGGAAGGGGGGTACTACCTCACTACTATTAAGAAAGAAGAGCCAAGAGGGAAAAGTGTCCTTTGGACCCAAGATCCCTGCTGTGAACCTCCTCAATCTGAGACACAGAAAGCTTGGACATCAGAGATGGTAAGAATTAGTGAGAGAGAAGTGGAACCAGTAGAGGCAGCAAAACCAAGAGAATGGCATGAGAGAGCAGTGGGCTTCCTGGCCCATGGAGTGAGAAAACTGAGTGTCTTGGAACAGGATGCTGTCTGGTGACGTGAGATGTCTCTGGGCATTAATCAGTGGAGCTAGGCTTGCTGACCTGTGGAGCAAGAAAACTGAGTACCTTGGGTCAAAGCTTACTGGAATAGTGGGATGTCTGTAGGCATTTATTAGCAAAGCTAAAAGAGCTTTGTAATACTTGTCCAAGTAGGGCAGAGGCCAGGCCAAGGGGTTGAGGATCCGAGAGAGATGTGCCTTTGGTCATGGCTGAAGGGAGATTCTCCTGATTGAAGAACCATATCCTGAGCATTCCTGATCCTGAATGGTAACCTGATACTTCTCTAATAAACCTCATAATTATAAGAATTCTCTGTGAGTTCTGTGTGGCCACTACAATGGATTATCAAGCCCAGCAGAGAAATAGATAGTGTCATGGAAGGGGCAGTTGTTATCAGATTTGGTAAAAGGGTTGGAGGGTAGAGACATGTTTTACCTCCACCTCACAGGAATTAGCCTTGGGCTGTTGATCTTGATCCATCTCCCTCCTTGTGAAGTTAGGTCAGATGCAGCCCCCATGCTGCACATACAAGGACTGATTATTCAAATTACATATTTCATAATGGGTGAGCTGTGGTAGTTTGTGGGAGCTCTGGTCGCATGGTGCCTAAAGCATTTGACTGCTAACTGGAAGGCTGGTGGTTCAAACCCACCAGCCACTCCTCAGAAGGAAGGATGGGCAATCTACTTTCATAGTGATACTGCCTTGGAAACCCAAGGAGGAGTAGCTATGACTAGAGCCAACTTGACAACAGTGAGTTTGGTTTGTTTTTTGGTGGTAGTTTGCGCTTTCTAAGGAATAGGACCATTTCATCTCAGTTGTCAAATGTATATGTGCACAGTTGTTCAGGCATCTGTACTAACCAGAAGGTGAGCATTCCAAACCAACCAGGGAAAGGAGGCAATCTACTTCACTGATGATCAACAGCGTTGGAAATGCAATAAGGGTTTCTACTGTTGTTGTTGTTGTTATGTACCGTCGAGTCACATCTGACTCATAGTGACCCCTCCTTGGGTTTCCGAGGCAGTATCACTACGGAAGTAAATTGCCCCATCTTCTTCCGAGGAGTGGCTGGTGGGTTTGAACCGCCCGCCTTCTGGTTAGCAGTCAAGTGCCTTAGCCATTATGCTACCAGAGCTCCCAGGGTC
The DNA here is from genome assembly GCF_000298275.1 of Orycteropus afer afer. Classification (NCBI taxonomy): domain Eukaryota; kingdom Metazoa; phylum Chordata; class Mammalia; order Tubulidentata; family Orycteropodidae; genus Orycteropus; species Orycteropus afer. The sequence goes on from NW_006922177.1 coordinate 1,509,440, forward strand.
TCTATCTATCAGGGTCTCTATTAGTCGTATTCAACTCAATGGCAGTGAGCTTGTTTTTTTTTTTTTTTTTTTTTTAATTATCATCTTATTGTCTGCAGAGTCTGTAGTAATATTAGTCATTTGATTCCTAATATTGGTGATTTGTGTCTTCCCCCTTTTCTTCTTTGTAACTTTTGGTAGAGGTGTGTCAATTACATTGATTTTATCAAAGGAAAAACATTTTGTCTCATTGATTTTCCCTAATGTTTTTCTTTCTAATTTCATTGATTTCTGATATTTCTTCCTTCTGCTTGATTTGTGTATATTTTTGTAATTTCTTGAGGTAGGATCTTAGATTATTGATCTCACACTTTCACTTTTTTTTCAAATATGAGCATTTAGTGTTATAAATTTCTCTTTCACAGCTGCTAAGCTCTGTTTCACCAACTTTGATATGCTGTACTTTCATCTAGTTCAAAATGTTTTCATTTTCCCTGAGACTTCTTTCTTGACCCATGGATTATTTAAAAGTGTGTTCCTAAATTTTTAAGTGTTTGGAGACATCTTTCTTCTGTGATTTCTAGTTTGATTCCATTATGGGTGGAGAACACATTGTATGATAGCAACTCTTATATTTGTTGTGGTTCCACATTTCCTTGTTTTAGCATTTCCTTTGCCTTTAGAAAACCTTTAGCCATTCTTTCATGGGTCTGCTGTGACAAATTCTTTTTGTTTTCCTTCATCTGAGAATGTCTTAAACACATTTATTCTTGAAAAATAGTTCATAAGTATAGAATTGTTTGGTCACAGTTCTTTTATTTCACCGCTTAAAAAATGTGCTACTTTCTTCTGAACGTCATGGTTCCCCACGACAAATTCTTGCTCATTCAATTTTGTTTGTCTTTATAGGTAAGGTGTTGTTTCTTTCTTCCTGTTTTTGAGAGGTTTTTTTTTTTTTTTTGTCCTTTCTTTGCAGTAGTGTGACTTTGATGTTCCCTGGCCTGGATTTCTTCAAGAGGATTCTGTTTGAGGTTTGCTCAGCTTCTTGAATCTTTAATGCCCAATTTGAGTAAATTTCAACCATGATTTCTTTGAGTAGTTTTTCAGACTCACTCTCTTTCCCCTTTCTTTCAGAGATTCTAATGGGACAAATTTTAAATCTTTTCTTTTTTTAATTTTTTTTTATTGTGCTTTAGGTGTAAGTTTACAGAGCAGAGTTTGTTTTACATTCAACATTAAGTGTACATTTAGTTTCACTACACATTTACCATCCCCAACCCTTATCTAGTCTCCACCCCTCCCAGCCTAGTAACCTCCCTTCCCCATGTGACCCTCATAGTTATGCACTCCTGTGTCCTGCATTTACTCACCGGGAATGTTGCCCCTCTGGTGCCCCATGGTTCATTGCTCCAAGGGATGCATTTCCATAGAGTATGTGGGTACATCACCCTGGGCTGAGTGGTCTGCATGAGAGCCAGCCCTAGGAGTGAGTTTTATTCCAGGCCCAGAATGTATCCTAGGGCTATAGTATTGGGGGTCTCACCAGACTCCATCCAACCAGTAATTCTGGTCATTATTGAGTTTTTGTATTTCTATTTTTTTTTTAAATGCATTTCATTGAAATATAATTTATGTACAGTAAAATACACAAAACTAAAGTGACATGAGTCAATGCATTTTTTATTTTTACTTTTTTGCAGTATTCCCTCCCCTCCCATCCCACCCTTGGAAACCAATAAAGAAAGTTTCCTCCATATATAAACCTTTCCTTGACCCTCCACAACAATGCACTAATACTGTATTTGTCCTTCTGTGATTGACTTATTTCACTCAGCATAATGTCCTTCAAATACATCCATATTATGCGGTGTTTTTCAGACTCTACTACATTATTGTTTAGTGGTGCATAGCATTCCAGTATGTGTATGTACCATAGTTTGGTCATCCACTCTTCCGCTGGTGGGCATGTAGGTTGTTTCCATCTTTTTGCTATTGTATATAGCATGACTGTGCATGTATCTGTTTCTGTCCTGGCTCTCAGCTCTCTAGGATATATACCTAGTAATGGGATTGCTGGGTCAAATGGTATCTCCAATTGCAACTTTCTAAAGAATCGCCATATTTCTTTCCACAGTGGTTGCGCCACTTCACAGTCATATAAGCAGTGCATGAGAGTCCCAATATCTCCACATCCCCACCAGCATTTGTTATTTTCTGTCTCATTGAACCTTGCCATCAGTGCTGGGTTGAGACAGTATATCTCATTGTTGTTTTGATTTACATCTCTCTGATGGCCAAGGATTGTGAGCATCTTCCATGGATTAGCTGACTATCTGAATATTCTCCTTGGTGAAGTGTCTATTCATGTCTTCTGCCCATTTTTCAATTGGATTGTTAATTCCTTTGGTGTTGAGGTGTTGGAGTTTTCCATCAGTCTTAGAGATAAGTCCCTTGCCAGATATGTAATTATCAGCAAATATGAATTTGTTGCTGTCATTTTTGTTACGTGCTTTTTCATTGTGTCGATTTCTCTGTTCCATATAATTTTCTATGCTGAGCTCATTTTGTTTATGAATCATGTTATCACTTCCTTCATTGCTATTGTTTTAGTATTTGCTGACAATTTATGCTGGTCCTCTTTTTTATGTTTATGTGAAGGTTTATCATTTTTCTTTGAGGTTACCCTGTAATTTGTCGTTTTCTTCCCAAGTTTAGAGCAGTCCATTCTATCTTGTAGTTGTCTTGACTTCCCTACCATCTAGAAGTTCTGTAATAGCACAGATTTTTTTCCCTCTTTTTGGTTTGTAGTTGTCCTCATTTGTTGGTTGGTATCTCTGGTTACCTGTTTACAATCTTGTAAGCTTATTTACTTTGGATACTTCAATAGCTGGGTTGGTTTCTGGGTTATATCATCATGTGTGTCAGTGGTCAGTTGTTGTTGACTGTTGTTGCTTCTCTGTCCAAAGGGCTCCCTTTAGCATCTCTTGTAAAGTTGGTCTGGTTTTAACAAATTCCCTTAATTTCTGCTTATCTGGAAATGTCCTAATTTCACCATCATAATTGAGGGACGATTTTGCTGGGTACATAATTCTTGGTTGGAAATTTTTCTCTTTCAGGGTTTCATATATACCATCCCACTGTCTTCTAGCCTGCATGGTTTCTGTCTAGAAATTCAAGCTTAGTCTTATTGGTTGCTCCTTGTAGGTAACTTTTCGTTTTTCCCATGCTGGTCTCGTGATTCTTTCTTAGTCTTTGGTTGTGGTGAGTTTGATGATGATACGTCTTGGTATTTTTCTTTTGGGGTCTATCCTGTTTGGGGTTTGTTAGACTTCCTGAATGGATATATTCTCATCTTTCATCATATCAGGGAAGTTCTACTCCAACAAACCTTGAACAATTTCTCTGTGGTTTTATTTTTCTCTTCCTGTTCTGGAATTCAATGACACGTAAGTTATTCCTTTTGATGGTATCCTACATGAATTTTAGGCTTTCTTCATTTTTTAAAAAAAATCTTTTTTCTGATTGATCCCTTTCCAAAGAAGTATTCAGGTATTTGTCTTCAATCTCATTAATTCTGTCTTCCGTTGCATCAATTCTACTCCCTTGCCCTTTCAATGTGTTATCTATTTCTGCCAATTTAGTATTAATCTTTTGGATTTCTATCTGTAGATTTAGAATCGTTTCTAATTTTTCATTTATTTTCTCATTTTGTTCTTGTATTTTCTCCCAAAATTCTTCTAGGTTTTTTTTTTTCTTTCTGTTTTCCTTGGTCTGTCTCTTAATCCTTTGAAGATACCTAAGTATAATTGTTTTGAATTCCTTGTCAGGGGGTTCCAATTCTGCGTCTTCCTCAGGAATGCGTTTTGGGTCTGTATCCAAGGGCCTTGTTTCTCCTGCTTCATCTTGCTTCTTTGTGTGGACTGTGATGCTCTGTTGTCTCCAAGGCATTGTGATGTTTTGGTGTTTATATTTAATTGATGATTATATGTTGGACTGACTTGCCCAGAATTTTCATTTTCTTTGTATTTTATCTATACAGGCAGGGTACTGTGCTGTGCTCTTCTATTCACTAGTTGAAGCATTTATACACTCACCACCTGTCTCCTTTCCTGTTGTCATCCTCTTGTATGTCTTTGCCACCCCTGGCAAACAGACCCTGTTCTCAGGTCCCTGGAATCAGAATGAGAATGTTATCACTTTAAAATCCAAAATGGTTGCCACTTGTAAACATTCAAAATCACTGCACCCTCCGGACAGCAGAAAGTCCACAGCTTGTGTTGTCTCCCTCCTTGCTGTTTCCCTTCCTAGATATAGGCTACCAGAGCACTTGTCCCTGCAGCCCTTGGTGACTGGGACTGAACATTAGGTCAATTCTCAGGTCCTAACACCACTTGGAAATATTCAGGCTGTTGGTCTTGTCAGAGTAGCTGACAGTCAGCAGTTCCAACCATCTCTGTACTCAGTTTTCATTCAGGTTTTTCCATTAGTTGATGCCTAAACCACTTTCATATTGTTGTTGTTGTTGTTATGTGCTGTTGAATTGGGCCCAACTCATAGCGACCCCTCCTTGGGTTTCAGAGCCAGTATCACTATGGAAGTAGATTGCCCCATCTTCCTTCCAAGGAGTGGCTGGTGGATTTGAACCACCAACCTTCTGATTAGCAGTCAAGTGCCCTAGGCACTATGCTACCAGAACTCCCCACTTCTGTATAATGCCTTTAAAAGTTCAGGGTTCAAGGATTATCTTCTATATGTCTGTCAATTGGTTTTTCTTTTCTTTCTTGAAGAGGGTCTGTGTCACTTGTCTTCCTATTCCTCCATCTTACCAGAAGTCCCAAGTTTTTGTATTTTGTTCCACATTTTTCCTCCCACTCTAACCAGGATCTCCAGATTTGATCCTTTCCTGAGTGGTTGGCATTAGTAGACAGAAAGGCAGTGCACGAGCAGACATATTCACACCTATGTTCATTGAAGCAAAATTCACTATAGCAAAGAGATGGAAAAAACCTAAATGCCCGTCAATGGATGAATAGATCACCAAATTCTGGTACATTCATACAATGGAATACTATGCTACATTAAAGAACAATGAAAAATATGCAAATTCTCTCACAACAAGAATGAACCTGGAGGACATTATGCTGAGTGAAATAAGTCAATTGCAGAAACACAAATACTGTATGAGCCCATTACTGTAAAAAAACAAAGAAGAGCTTGCTTAAGAAAGGGAACTCACGTTGTAGGTTACAGGGGTGGCGAGGGTAGGGAAGGGATTAATTTTGAGTTAGTTGGGGCCCACACACTGATGTGGGTAAGGGGATGGATGTATAGGAAGAGTCTGTGACCACCACAATAACATTAGGAAAAAGGAAGTCACTGAATTGTGCACGTAAGAGATAGACGACAGATGCTAATACCAACCAGTATATCCACAATTCTGCATTACCATTAACACCAAACACCAGGCTACAAATGAACATGTAAACATCTGAGAAGATCAGATGGGGGTCAGTTAACAGGAGTCTACTCTAGACCAAGGATAGATTCAGTGGAGGCTAATCTTGTACAGATACCAATGATACAAAATACCTGCAATCCTTATAGAAACAACAGAAGATAGACATAGAGTTATCCCTCACAGACACCCAGACACTGTGGGAGAGAGATCAAATGGACCTACCAACTCAAGCCCATAGTACTGGGGGACACCAGACTCAACTGGCACAACAAAATACATAAAATTCTTGTTTTTCATCCTACATTGATGAGTAGAAATTGGGGTCTTAAAAGCTTTCAAGCTGCCATCTAAGATGTAGCTAATGATCTCCTATCACTGGAAGTGGAGAAGAGTGCAAAAAATAAACAAGGGCATGTGGAAACAATCAGCCCTAGGACACAATGGCCTTTGAGACCACAAGAACTAAACCTTTTCTTTTCGTTGTTGTTATGTGCCGTCGAGCCGGCCCCAACTCATAGCGACCCCTCCTTGTGTTTCCGATGCAGTATCACTACGGAAATAGGATTGCCCAACCTTCCTTCCGAGGAGTGGCTGGTGGGTTTGAACCGCCAGCCTTC